>NW_026867726.1:992864-1133815 GCF_020745735.1 Hemiscyllium ocellatum | reverse complement strand
GTTTTAGCAGTTTAAAGGAATCTGCCTAACTTGTTCCTAACACTGACCCTGACACACTTGGAGAACTATATCATTGGCCATATCACCAACCTAGTAATATTTTTTTTGTGGCCCGTGGAAGATTGGGGCTAGAAAAGGGAGCAGTAAGCAAAAAAAACACAGGGAATTATCGACTCGATCAGCCAACGTCAATGTCGAGACTTCATTGGAGGGGATTCTGAGAGATAGGATTTACATCTATTTAGAAAGACAAGGAGTGATTAGAGATAGTGAATATGGCTTTGTGTGATGCAAATCATGTCTCATTAATGTGATTGAGTATTATGAAGCTGTGACAAAGACGATTGAAGAAGACACTGTAGTATACATTGTTTACACAGACTTCAGCAAGGCATTTAATAAGATTCCCCATCGTAGACAGATTACTAAGATTAGGTCATATGTAATCTAGGAAAAGCTAACCAATTGGATACAAAATTGGATTGGAGGTAATGGATTGTTTTCCAGACTGGAAACCTGTGGCCAGCGGTGTGCTGAAAGAATCAGTGCTGAGTTCACTGCTTTTCATCACGGCTATAAATAACTTCGATGTAATTATCGGAGGCATGGTTAGTAGGTTTACAGATAACATCAACAAAACGGTGCAGTGGACAGTGAAGAGGATTATCTCAGAATATAACGGGACCCTTGACCATCAATGACTCAAGTACTGGCAGATGGAGTTTAATTTACGTATTTGTGAGGCTTTGCATTTTGGTAAGTTAAAGCAGGTTAATGCCCTGGGAATGTTGCTGAACAAAGAGACCTACGGGTGAAGATTCATAGTTCCTTGAAAATTGTGTTTAGGTCGATAGAGTGGTGAGGAACGTGGTTGGCATGCTTGCCTTAATCAATCAGAACATTGAGCATAGGAGTTAGCGTAGCGTGTTGTGCTTGCACAGGACGTAGGTGAGGCCACTTTAAGAATACTGCGTACATGTCAATTGACTCTGCTGAAGGATGGATGTGTTAAGCTTGGAAGTGTGCAGAAAAGATTTACAAGGAGTTTCTGGAACCTGATGGTTTAAGCTACAGGGAGATGATGAACAGGTTGAGGCTTTTTTTCCCTTGGGTTGTCAGAGGCTTAATAGTAGAGGTTTTAAAATGTCCTGAGACCGTCCATGACAGAGGTACTAAAAAGTACTGAGGGGCATGGATATCCTGAATGGGCAAGATATGTTTCCCAGTGTAGGGCATCCAGAACTAGACGGCATAGGGTGAAGATTACAGGGCAAAGACTTAGAAGGGACCTGAGGGGAAACTTATTTCTTCCGGGGCTGGTGGGTATACTGTCAGAGGACGTGGTGAAAGCGGGTACAATTACACGTTTAAAATAGATACATAAATAGGAATGGATCAGAGGGATATGGGACAAATGCTGGCAAGTGGGACGAGATCTGATTAAGATGCCTGATTGGCATGGACAAATTGGACAAAAGGATCTCTTATTCTCACAGCGGGATGAGGAAGAAATCTAAAAGGGCCATTCGAATGGGAACTCTCTTCCCCAGAAGTTTGTGGGGCCTCTCTGATTACAAGTATTCATAGCTGAGTTAGTTAAAGATTTCAAAGAGAAGCGAGTCACGGATAATGGGACACAGAAAAGAAAGTGAGGCTGAGACCACAATCTGATCAGCCACGATCTTAATGCCTGGTGGAGAAGGCTCAAATTCTCTAAAGACCCACTCCTACTCCTCACTCCCATGTTTCTGTGTTCCATTCAACCCCTCAAATCTGTTAGACAGGAGCAGTTGGAGTCCACTTACTGTTAAAGCATGGTGCGCAGAAACAGAAGAAACCATTTCATCCCTCAAGACTGTCCCACACGGTTTGGCAGATTTGGAAAATGTAATTGGAAGACCCAGGCTGGATATGAAAGAGGAAATTGTGAGGACTGCAGATGCTGGAGATCAGAGCTGAAAATGCGTTGCTGGAAAAGTGCAGCAGGTCAGGCAGCATCCAAGGAGCAAGAGAATCGATGTTTCGGGCATGAGCCATTCCTGAAGAAGGGGTCATTCCCGAAACGTCGTTTCTCCTGCTCCTTGGATGCTGCCTGACCTTATGCGCTTTTCCAGCAGCACATTTTCAGCTCTGGATATGAAAAAGGTCCCTCATCTCTCTTTACAGAGCTTCCCCTCTCTGTAACTTGTGCTTCATTTGTTGATCATGTTGTAGACCCAGATTTTCTGTGAATACAGCCCCCAAATCTCACACAGCGGATGGCTCACAAAATTCGCTGGTCTCCCTGATTGTGACATTCCATAACAGACCTTCCAGGAAAATAACACCTACCAACTTTCCAGTAACAGAATGGGAGAACATCAAAAATAGGGGCAAGTCATTCACATCCCAAGCCTGCCTTGCCCTTCACTAAAATCAAGGCTGATCTGCTCCAAGTCTCAAATCTTCCTTAATGTCCAAGACTTCTTGCGCACTTCCATAGAACACAGAACAAAGAACAGTACTGATTTGGAGATGTCGGTGTTCGACTGGGGTGTACAAAGTTAGAAATCACATAGCACTAGGTTATAGTCCAACAGGTTTAATTGGAAGCACACTAGCCTTTGGAGCATTGGTCCTTCATCAGGTGACAGTGGAGGGTTCAATCCTAACACAGAATGTATAGCAGAAATTTAGTGTGATGTAACTGAAAGTATACATTGAAAAAATGATTGTCTGTTAAGCCTTTCATTTGTTAGAATACCATGATAGTTTCAATTCCTCATATGTAAATCATAAAACTTTTTTTTAAGTTGCATTCTCAGGTTAGCTGTTAATAATGGTGACAGCTAGATAATATGTTGAAGGTGTTGGCCCCCTGTGTTCTCTGTCTATGCCATGCTGTTTAGACTTTTTTTTAGATTGATTCTAATCTAAAAAGTGAGATAACGGAGTTTTACATGAATTCATGCAGTTTTTGAGCTCAGAGTTCCACATGAATTCATGCAGTTTTTGGGCTCAGAGTTCTACATGAATGCATGCAATTAGGACTTTCAGTACTCAACGTTATGCCGTTTATCCTACTCTAAGATCAGACAAACCTATATGCTTCCGTTCACTTTGTTCCATGTGCCTATCCAAGAGTCTCTTAAGTTCCCCTCACGTATTTGACTGTACTAACACCGCTGGCAGTGCATTTGACACATCTACTACTCTCTGCGTAAAAACTCTACCTCTGGTATCTCCCCTAAAACTTCCTCCAATTACCTTAAAAATATGCCACCTCGTGAAAGACATTTCTGCCCTGGGAAAATGTTTCTGGCTATTCATTCTCTCTGTGCCTCTCATCATCTTCTACATCTATATCAAATCACATCTCATCTATTTTTCCTCCAGTGAGAAAAGCCCTCGCTCCCTGACGGTTTCTTCATAAGAACTGCCCTCAAGTCCAGGCAGCATCCTGGTAAATCTCCACTTTACCCTCTCTTAAGCTTCCTTATCCTTCCTATAATGAGGAGACCACAACTGAACACAATATTCCCTATGCGATCTGAATATTGCTCTATCAAGCTGCAGCATAACCTCGTGGCTCTTGAACTCAATCCCCCTACAACTGATAGCCAACACACCATATGCCTTCTTAACAGCCCGATCAACTTGGGTAGCAACTTTGAGGGATCTTTGGACACCAATCCCAGGATCCCTCTGTTCCTCCACACTACCAAGAATCCTGCCTTTAACCATGTATTCTACATTCACATTCGAGCTTGCAAGGTGAATCACTTCAATTTGAACTCCATCTGCCACTTCTCAGACCAGCACTGCATCCTGTCAATGTCCCGTTGCAACCTACAATATCCCTCCACGTTCTGTACCACTCCAACCACCTTTGTATCATCGACAGACTTACTAGCCCACTCTTCAACACCCATATCCAAGTCAGTTATAAAAGTGACAAAGAGCAGAGGTCCCAGGACAAATCACTGCGGGACACCACTGGTCCCTCTCAGTGATCTGGATCTCCTAACTCTCTCTGTGTAAGAGAATTCCTGACATTCTCTACCCTCTGTTTGAAGAAAACCTCTGCTTCTACACCACGACCTATTAATATGAACAAAAGAGGTAACACAGTGGCTCAGGTAAGAGAGATTAGCCCTGAACTCAAGGCAGTATTTGACTGTGGATGATATCAAGGAGCAAGAACAAAATCCCACCTAATGAGAATTAATTATGACGTCTACACTTTTTAGAATCATTCACGGCACAAGGGAAGATGATTATCATTGGTGGGCATCAATCATCTCAGCCGTGAGACACATCTGCGGGAGATCCTCAGCGTAACGTCCTCAGCCCAGGCATCTCCAGTTTGTCATCATAGAATCCCTACAGTGTGGAAGGAGGCGATTCAGCCCATTGAGTCCAAACTGAGCAGATTAGATTCCCTACAGTGTGGAAACAGGCCCTGCGGCCCAACCACCTCACACCGACCCTCCGAAGTGAAACCCACCCAGACACATTTCCCTCTGAGTAATGCACCTAACATAATGGACAATTTAGCATGGCCAATTCACCTGGCCTGCACATCTTCAGACTGTGGGAGGAAACTGGAGCACTCGGAGGAAACTCATGCAGACAAGTGGGGAATGTACAAACTCCACAGTTGCCCAAGGCTGGAATCGAACCTGGGACCCTGGTGCTGTGAGGCAGCAGTGTTAGTTACTGAGGCAGCGTGCCAGCAGATGAGGAAGCATTCTTTACCAAAGGTTATTAATAAAATAAGAAAATAAATCCTGATGATTTATGGTTGCCATGAGTGAAATTAGGTTTCATTCTAATTTTTGATATTGGAATTTAAGTTCAGTCATCGGCTGTGGTAAGATTTCAGACAATGCTTTTAGAGTCATAACCTGTGCTTCTGAATTACACAGTCAGTGACTTTATTACTCTGTTTAAGAGTCCCCGTTGTGAAGTAACTGTAGAGAAAATAACAAGTTTGTGGTCAAACTATTTGTAACTGGAAGAGAGCTCAGAAGAGAACTGGAGACATAAAATCTGTCATTAACGAAGGGGGAGATGATGTCGAAGTCAGTAACAGAACTCAGGCAAGTCAGGAGATTGGGGATATTATGAAGGAGGGCGCCGGCCGGAGTGATGACAGAGAAAATATGGAGACATAAAACAGTTCACGGTAAAAAGAAGACTCAAGGTTCTGAACAGTCTTATGCATGAGAAGCAAGTGGCGTTTGTGACTGAAACTCTGTTTTTGTTAAGTATAATCAACTAGAATAGCAATAACACTCAGCATCATTCATCGAATTGATACAGATAGACTTGCCAGACACACAAATAATAACGAGGATGTGATAGTACCCAGCTTTAATAATCATCAGTACGGCTCGTATCCGCAACTGTAACCATGGCCAATCCTGAGAAAGATAGTAAAGACTCCAGGATAAACTCCTGTCCATTGTTGTAACATTCCAGTCTAATGTTCTCAGATTCTGATCCATCGTTGGAACATTCTAATGTTTTCAGATTCTTATTCCTCTCTCTTTCTCTGTAGCTGCTGATCCCAATCTTGTTGAGTTTGACGCTGTGCCGAATATTATGGCATAACAAGTTGAAAGAAGGCCCTAATTATGGAAGAGGGAAATCCTCCAGTGAACCAGTTAGGACCAGGAAGACTGATATTAATCTCAGTCACTGAACAAACAGCTCCAGTTAACCCATTTCACTGCAACTCTGATATATCACAATAATACTTGGTGTGGGTGGGATTTTGATATCGCTGATTATTGGGCTAATTGTACATTTCCAGGTGTAAACATAGAGGTGAGGGAGAAACATAATTCTTTGTCTTCACAAACTCGATGATTCTGTTTGTTTTGGCAGTGTAGTAATTGCTGTGCTCCCGAGGCCGTCTGTGTCTGATCACAAGGCCTGTATCTTTCCGTTTTATTTATTTATGTTTAACTTTGACTTTTGTCTGCCCAGCATTTAACGGCTTAGGTGGGTTTAGGCATTTTTGAGAGACACCTTCAGAGCCATAGACGATGTAAATACAGTCCATTCCTTGTGTTCTTGCAGGCGCAGCCTGGTCCTGTGCAGTGATGGTTAAACTCTCACAGAACCAGGAATCTTAGTTTTACCTTTCGCCAGTTATTGCTGGGATCACAGCAGGGTTGGAAGTCAGTAAATCTCTCCCGGGTGCTACACATTGTCTCTGTGATTTCTCTCGGAACTGTCTTTTGATGATCTTTCCTCCTGGATTGGAGAACTGCATGTGAGACAATCTGTTTCCTGCATTTGTTTTTTGACATTTGTGTGCTTATTGGATTATACCATATTCGAGCAGTTATTGTATAGTAGTTAAATAAACTATTATTCTACCAATTTTATCAACAGATTTAACTTATTGCAAGTTCCTCTTCCTTTTGTTGCCTTTTATCGACAGTGTTCGAATAAATTGTGTTTTGCTTAATGTCGAATATTTTGACCAAGTAATTTCTATCTGAAACACAGCACCTCACATTTACCAGCGGAATGGGCCGAGCTGGAGGACTGATAATCATGTCAGGAATTATATCGGATACTCAATCCACCTCTCAGATACTATTAGCCCGGATAAGATACCTGGTCAGCATGAAGCACTGCGTAGACCAGGCTAGTGTACTGCTCAGCAATCCGTTTAGAGCTCACCAGTTCACTACTTATCTGTCCGACAGTGCATTGATCTATACACTTGGACTAGATAATCTGTTCAGCACAGGGCACTGTGCAGAACACACAAAGGCACTGTTCTATAATCACGGACAGGTTATCTGTGCAGTGATAGCAGTGAATTTATCCATTAATCTGGAACAATTACCTTCCCAGCATACACAAGTGTGTACACCAATCACTGCATTGCTGAGTAACACTGTGTTAGATCACTGCCCAGCTTGGGAAACTTGCAGCTCATACTGGAAAATGACAGGATGTGCAGCTCCCATTCATTTACAGCTCCATATCTCCATTGTGGCATGACACAGGAGTGCTGTGGGTGTGAAACTCACTGCCAGAGAGAGAGATGGCAGGGGAATCAGTTTAAATACCAACAAATGGGAGAAGTTTGGTTAAAAGAGAGGGAGAGATTGAGAGAGAATTTCACAGAAGGATCTGATGGTAGGTTTAAAAATTGTGAAATGAAAGCATTTCGATAGCATCTTGCAATATAGGCCACTGTTTCCAGGAATGATGGGTGAGCAGCATATTGGCGTAAGTTAAGATGATGGAGAGTTTTGGATTAGCATTTGTCCTGCCGCTTTGTAACTGGGAGTAGGATCAGCAGAGTCTTAGACTCATTGGTCTGAATCGAACAATAATTTGTCTCAGTGCCATTTTCATTCAGTCTGACAGAAGGAATGTCTGCACGAGGCAGAACTAGTTTCCTGGTGTTATGTTTTCGAACTCACCTAATTAACTATCCACCCCACTCCATGGTGTCCCTCTCATTCAATACCAGCTCTGTTCTCCCACCCATCATGGCTGGAAGTACACACCATCACCCGTGTACCCCGGATATTCACTGATCCTTGGCACTGCTGCCATATTTAAAAGGCCAATGGGCATACGGTTGAAGTTTCTCAGTTTGGAGCTGCCCTACATAGTTTACCCGAGCATGGCAGATAATGGGAAATTACACCACAGCTTGTTGACAGAGGCACGGAGGTCCGAGGTGAATGGTCAAGTACAAAGGGGACCATTCTCTTCCCAGAGGGAGCCACACCACCAGGCCCACCGAGCATGGTCTGAGCACACCACTTAGCTCCGTGCAGTATCTGCGGTCCAAAGAAAAGTGCAGCAACACAGGAAATACATCAATAACCTTCCCCACTCTGTCAGGATAAGGGTCACCGTATTCTCTATATTCTCTCACACTCACTGTATATCTGTTCGCGTTTCCCCAGAATAAGGCTCCTTCACTCTCACCACTGCAATGCAGTACCTTCTCTCTCTCTCTCTCTCTCTCTCTCTCTCTCTCTCTCTCTCTCTCCCCCCCCCCCCCTCTCTCTCTATGCAATACCCCACATGGTTATAAAATGTTCTTATGAGTGTTGTTTCTCCTTTGGATGATGCCGTTTGTACAGTGGTACAGATAATTTTCAAAATAATTCAACTTTAGCAAAATGTTCACCCCCCAGTATGTAACACATCAGAGGAAGGAGCAGAGTTTTACTTAAATTAAAATCACTCAGGATGAAAGTGCATCATGAGGCCATTAAGCCTCTCAAATATGATCCAATATTCAGACAAAGGGAGCATCTAAACACTTGTAGACTCACTCCCATCTTGAAGACAAGCGCTATTTTGGAGTTTTGCCAGTTTCACTGGAACACTCCTTTAATCCGAGAATTATGGAAAATTTCACACAGTGCCACCAGTCACTCTTTAACCAATTCTATTAAAACAAGCTATGAAGCTATGAATTGCTAATGAGCTGTTTACCCTTGGTCTTTTCTGTTTTGTTGGAGACAATGCAAAATTTCGGAATGAGATGTGAGTGGGAGGTGTAAAACAGCATGAATGGAGAGGCCGAGCTACACTGAGACCAGAGGCAAAGTGGCAGCACAAAACGCAGCTGGATGCTACTGCAGAGTAGGTAGACTTGATCAGAGAGTTTCAGGTGAAGTGGGTAGGGACCATAATGTGAGAGAATGTACTCTGTAATTGGAGAGGGAGAACCTGGAATCAGAAATGGGAGACGAGCAGGGAAGAGGATGGAGCAGCAATGGCAGAGTTTTCTGGGGAATAAATCAGAAAGCACAGCTGCAATTCATGCCCAACATCAGCTTATGGTCCCTGAAATAAACATTATAAATCTGGCCCTCCACTAATACTCATCAATAGCATCCTTGGGAGCTTTTGTCAACCATGGGTGGTTCACCTTTTTATCGAGTTCTTCTTTTTGAACAGAAACAATAATTACTGAGCGGTTTGGGATATCTGCTTCAATGTCTGCTCCTCCATACACACTGACCTTCTTCAGGATCTATTTTCGCATTGTGATTCAGACCAGATGTGAGACAGAAGTCCTCAATTTCGATGCCTTGTTCTTTTCAATCATTCAGGGGGGACATCTGCATGTGGCTGAACACATGATCAGCGGGGGCTGACTCCATTCTCCAAGTTTCTCCACCTCTGTTGTTTTTGTTTGATGATGCCACATTCTAACATGACCTCCTTTTCCTAAGAAGCAGGAATCCCCTAACTCTGGTGGACAGGGCCTTCAGCTGTCCCATCTCCCACTGTGTTGCCCTCAATCCGTCCCTTCCATCCCAGAACAATGATAGATCCTCCTTGTCAACACTTCCTCCTGCACTGGAATCCACATTCACATAATCATCTTACGCCATTTCCGCCATCTCCAACAGGACATTACTATCAAACACATCTTCCCCTCCCGCCCACTGTCAGTATCTCACAGGGACCATTCACTCTGTGACACTCTCCATCACCCCGAACACTTCCCCACTCCCTCATGGCACCTTCTCATGCAATTGCAGAAGCTGAAACACTTGCTCATTCACCTCTTCGCTCCTCACTGTTCAAGGCCCCAAACATACCTTCCAGGCGAAGCAGTATTTCACTTGTAAACTTTCAATCTCGTCTCCTATCATTGCTGCAAACAATGCAGTCTTTCTATATTGGCGCGACCAAACAGAGATTGCTTTGTGGAACCCTCCGACTCTGTCTGTAGAAATAACCCTGATCTTCTCATTGCTTTCCATTTCAGTAAGTTACCTTGCTCTCATACTAACATTTCGGCCCTGGCCTGATGCAATTTTCCAAGGAAGCACAACACAAACTCGAATAACAACTCACTTTATACGTTCATACGTGACAGCCTGTAGGAATTAATGTACAATTTCATAACTTCACAGTCTGAGCCCATTACAACTGTTCTCCAGTTTCCGTACATTCTGCCTCCTGGCCTCCCTATGACCTTGTGTGGTTGAATCTTCTTTACCATTCACTCAATAGAGAGAATCCCTTTTCCCATTCACATATTAATTTAAAGCTATTTCACATGATCTTCTCGTTCACCACTACTTTTTTGCCACACCCTCTTTTACCGGTCAACCCACTCCCCACATCTGTCAAGGGATAATAAAACTCATTTTCCAATCCTTTTCAGTTCTGAAGAAGTGTCATGCTGGACTTAAACCGCTAACTCTGTTTCTCTGTGTCTGCAGATGATGCCAGACATGTTGAGTTTCTCTAGGGATGAATACGCTCAGAACAAGTTTTCACTTAAACAAATAATTATGAATACTGGAAATGAAAATGCAAAAATTGCGGGAGAAAATGGGAGCTTTGAGGAAGGGTCATTGGCCCTGAAAGATTTACTCTGATTTAACTCCACAAGATGCTACCAGACCTGCTGTGTTTCGTCAGCAATTTCTGTTTTTGAACACGTTCTATAAACGTGTGTTAAAGCTGCTCAAACACCCTGTCTATCACGGAACGCCGTGCACTGGGAAGTGACCGATAATGCAAGGTGCACAATTTCCTTGATCTGAAACTTCTTAAGGCTGGCATCACTGACACTGCAGAGCTCTTAATCATGGTCAGGGAGAGGGGAACACATTCACATCAAACACAAAAGATGGCACTGTGGGAATGGAAAAGATTCTGAAAAAAAACATATGTTAAGGGGTTTGAGTAAAGTAACAAATTGGAGGCGTGACACCAGGGAGAGACCCTCAGCAGAATGAGAATAGGAAATGGGAAGTGGTACCACATCAGAAACTAGTTTAAGACACTGAGTACAGGGCTGTTGGGTGAATGTGTCTTGGTTTGATCTGGGGCTAGTCAGTAGAATTGAATTGAACATATTGGAGCTCAAAGTAGGCATTTATGTAGTGCGGTAGAATCACAGCAGCAGCAGAATTGTATTCAACTACAATGTGTAACATTTTTCTCAGGATAATCCCTCAGCCTACCATTACCATCAAGCTGATCTATGGTTCAGTGACAATTGTGGGTAAACATGATAGGGTTGGAACCATGTGTACATAAACCTGATGACAATCCATTCAAACTACCGCACTTGACTGCTAACATTCGAAACAGCAGGACTAACATCCGATACAGAGGGCGAAATGATCCCAAGTCTAACAGATCAGATCGAAGTTCTGCAGTGCTGCCACATCCAGACATAAATGTTGATGGACTGGTAAACAACTCACTGGAGGAGATGACTCCATAAATATCGCCATCCTAAATAACGGGACATCCCTGTAAAAGATATGGTTGTGTTATCTGTACCATCCTCAGCCAGACGTGTTGAGTTGATGATGCCCACAGAAGCACAGATTTCAGTCTTTACTCAATCTTATTCACTGCACGTGACATGAAGAAACAGCTGAACACAGTAGATAAGACAAAGGCAATGGGCCCTGACGCCATTCCTATAATAGGACTGAAGCCTTGTGTTGCACGACAAGCCATGTCCCTGGGGAAACTTTCATTCCAGCTCCAACTCTGACATTTCCCGGAAAATGTGGAAAATTACTCAGCTATGTCCAGTTCCCTCAGAGTGGAATAATCACAAAATTTGTGAGAACATTTGTAGCTCGGCTGCTCGTTGTTGTGGTTCTGTTCGCGGAGCTGGGAATTTGTGTTGCACACGTTTTGTCTCCTGTCTAGGTCACATCCTCAGTGCTTAGGAGCCTCCTGTGAAGCGCTTCTGTGATCTTTCCTCCGGCATTTACAGTGGTTTGAATCTGCCGCTTCCGTTTGCCAATTTCAGCTGTCCGCTGCAGTGGTCGGTATATTGGGTCCAGGTCGATGTGCTTATTGATTGAATTTGATTGATAATCACCATTTACAGAGTTTTCCCACAGACTGCACAGAACATCGGGAATGGAGTAGGTCATTCAACACACTGAGCATCCTCCATTATAGTTCATAGTGAAAATCACCATTTTCCATGCCCTGAGTCCCGTCGCGACAGTCACATTGGTGGGAGTTATGTTTGACAGAGCTGTCATGAAGCACAGAAATAATCAGCACGGTGTGCTTTCCGATAGGTTCCCAGGTGGAGACGGTGCTGTTGCAGAAATATCATTGGATTGCTAATCCAGACCAGACTAATGCTCTGGCAGCTGGTGGAAGTTATAATTAATAAAATATCGAGATGTAAAACCTGGCGTCATTAAGAGTGACCAATGTCGATTGTAAACGCCAATTTCCTTCCTCAATGTACTTTCAGGAAGTGAATCTCCCGTGTTATCCTAGCCTGGCCTAAAAGTGACTCCAGACACAGAGAGATGTGATAAACTCTTCAATGGTCTCGGAAACGGCCAAGCAAGACACTATTGTATCAATCTCCTCCAAGTTCTTAAAGAATAAAACCGTACAGATCACCCGGCACCAGCCTCAGTATTGGAATGGGAAACACTTTCCTGTTGACCCTGTAGAGACCCCCATCCTAACATCTGAGAGCTGGTGGCAAAATTTACAGAGTTTTCCCACAGACTGCACAGAACATCGGGAATGGAGTAGGTCATTCAACACACTGAGCATCCTCCATTATATTTCATAGTGAAAATCTCCTCAATTCAGTTTTCCCCACACAGTGTTCATATCCTTTAAACATCGGAACATATAAAATAGGAACTACTGTATTCGCTTTGGTCCATCAATTTTGATCATCCATTCAATATACAGGCAGTTATCCAATAAAGGTATGTTTGTTAAACGCAATTTCGCTGCAACACAATCAGTGAATTGCGACCCTTTCTTTATAAAGCGAGCTCCCGCTCACTGTTATGGGAGACCGTCTCTGGCACCAGTTGAACAGCAAATCCCAGCCTCAGGGTCCCTCTGTCTGCCAAATGCACCACCAGTATGTTCAGATAAAGCAGGAATGTAATCCGCTCTGCAAGCCTTGAAACTGAGCCTGAATGTGCGATTTGTAGTCTACATTTAGAAGGAGCTTTATTTCAACCGGGAGGGAAATATCTTGGAGAGAACTGGAATTCCGCATCGGCATCACGTGGTCAGTCAGTTCGCGCGCTTTCTGGTGAAGTTTTTGTGAAAAGTACCGTGCTGCACTCAGTGACTGTAGTGTTAAAGTGAGACATTTACTGCACTAACTCATTACAATATACAGTTTAAAGATTTATGTAGCCTGTGCTATTATTTGCGTTCTGCTGACTATTATTTTTGTTTTGATTTTTACTGGTAATTTTTGGGGTTCACTCCGAAGCCTCGTTTTCCCATTGGCCCCATTATTTATATTGCACCGTTTTCTATAATACGGTGTTCTTCAGGAATACAGCTGCCACATTATTGGATAACTGCCTGTAATTATTGCTGATTCTATATCTCCACAACAAACTCCTGCACTCTCCCCATCCTTTCTGTGTCTTGAAATCTTTATTCATATTCAGTACCTTAGCGTTCACAGCCTGATTAGGGAAATAATTCCCCCAAGTACACCAGTCTCTGAGTGCAGACATTTGGTCTCATCTCAACATACTTTGGCCTGTCTGTACTCAACACTGTGAGCCCGTGTATTGGACATCCAACCCAGGGGAATTTTCATCCCTGCTTTCAATCTGTCTCACCATGTCAGAGTTTTATATAGTTCACCCATTTTCCTAAACCTTATGGAATACAGGCACAGCCGATCTAAACACTGTTTCCACAACAAGCCTGTCATCCCGGAGATCAGTCAGGTCATCCTTCGCTGCTCTCCCTCAATGTCAGGTTTGTCCTTTATTAGGTAAGGAGGCCAAAACTGCACACAATACTGCACAATGTTCAAGATGGGGTCTCACCAAGGCCCTGTACAGCTGCCGTAAGACGCCCTTACTCTTGGACTCAAATCATCCTGAAATGAAGGTCAGCACACCATTCATTTTCAACAAAATTGTGTATTCCCCAGAGAGCTGAGACAGGTCAATCCTGAGTGGGAAACTTACAGCAGGCTGGTAAAGTGTGGCTGCTGCTGTACAGGGTCTTAGTGAGATCACAATGGGAGTAATGTGCACAGATTTAATCTCCTCACTAAGAAAGGGTATTGGTATTAACTCAGATATTATTTCCTCAACTGATTTCTGCAATGAAGGTGTTAATCATAGAATCCCTATAGTGTGGAAGCAGACCATTTGACCCATCGACTCCATGCTGATCCTCCGAAGCCCATACCATACAAACCCCACTCCTTAACCCCCTTCGCAACCCAATCCCTGCAACCTAACATTTTCCATGACTAATGCACCTAACTGGCACATCTTGGGACTTTGGGAGGAAACTAAAGTACCCGACAGGCACCCCTTGCAGACACGGTGAGAATGTGCATAATCCACACGAACAGTGAACCGAGACTGAAATTGAACCCAGATCTCAGGTGCTGATAGGCAGCAGTGCTACCCACTGAGTTACCCACTGTGAACAACGCAACCTGCCTGCACAATTCAACACTCGAAATGTGGCAAAACAGCAGGGAGATTCCATAAGTCTCCAAGCTTGTCATTGTGCAACAGGATGAGGACAATGATATCTTGAGTGGCTTGGTCAGGAGCAGGCGCAGGACATGCAAGCCATCGAAACTATAGTGCAGGAACATCAGGAGGACATTCAGTCCATCGTGAGTGTAAAGCAGGAACAGAATGAGTCCAATCAGCCACCCATGCCTCTTACACAGCAATTGGAGCCGATCTTTCACAGCCCCTTTGCCTATTTCACAGGAATTGAAATGGACTGTCGAGGTTATGGAAAGGGAAGAACTTAGAATAAACAACTTCACTCGGGAATGGAAAGGTATGAGCAAATGATTGGCACTGAAGACAAATTGTTCGAATCTGTTATTAAGGAATTAACAACAGGAGACTTTGAAAGTCAAACCACAATCCATCAAAGTCGACATGATTTTATTAAGGATAAATCATGCTTGAATGCTTTTGCTAACATTTTTTAATTAATAAGTGTGACAAAGAAGTTGAATGACGGGGATCTGAAAGATCTATTATATCTGGACTTCAAGAAGGCAATGCATACCATGCTTGACGAAAGATTAATGTGCAAGACAAGAGCACATGGGGTTGGGACAACTTATTTGATTGGAGAGAAAATTGGCTAACCAATAAAAACCATGATATGGAGGTGCTGGCTTTGGACTGGGTTGAGTAAGGTCAATAATCACATTGTACCAGGTTATAGTCTGATGGGTTTATTTGAAAACACAAGCTTTCATTGTCCTGCTCCTTCGTCTGGTGTTAGAGAGAGAAGAACTTAGGCACAAAATTTATAAGGAAAAGATGACAGGCTTATACAACACAAGCACATGAATTGAACACATCTAAGATGGCTGCTAAATCTTAATTCGATTAGAATGGAGATGCAAGTTTTGATTGATGAATATGCAAATTCCAGAGTTCCTTACAACTCCTGCCTGGAGATACCTTCAGGTATTATCAATGTAAAGGAGGTGACCCTTCCAGTAAGACAACGTATTTTAGGCATGCAGTCTTGTTTGCAGTCTGCATGTGCCTTCACCTGGAATCAGACTGGGTTTATTTCCAAATTAGGAGTTGATAAAATATCACATTGACTGACTGTCTACAAATTGTATATTTTTTGAGAAAATATAATGTATCTGTAAATAAAAGGCACAAATGAAAAATCATCTCACATATTAGATGTTTGTGTGTGTGTGTCGATGTGTCTGTGAGTTTGTGTGCACCTGCATGTATGTGTTTGAAAACAAGTTGGAGGGTCTGTGGGATGGAGAGTGAGTGTGTGTGTTTGTGAGAGAGTGAGGGTGAGCATGTGAGTCTTTGGGAGGGAGAGAGAGGGTGTGCGTGCGTGTGAGAGAGGGGAGAGTGTGGCTGTGCATATGAGAGAGTGGGAGTGTGTTTGTGTGCGGGGAGGAAAGAGTGAAATTGCATGGGTATTTAAAGGGGAGAGGGAAAGGATATGTGTATCCTCGTTAAAACACAGGCAGATTTAGCAGATCCCTTCCCCCATACACACTCTGTGGTTTCAGAGCTTCCCGTCTCCGCAGTCTCTGCTCCATTTGTTGTTCATGTTGCAGACGCAGATGCTGTAACTACACTCCCCATGCTCCACCCAGAGTTGGGTCACACAATCCTCAGGTCTCCCTGAATGTCTGAGGCAGCTCACAGGACAACCTCCAGAAAACCATCCCCAGCCACTCCACTAACATTTCCATAACAGGAGTAAGTCAGAATCCCCTCAGCTCCAAGTAAGAGACCTGTTCTTTGACAATAATACTCGAGGCGTTTCCTCATGTGATGAACCGGACAATCATGTGAGAGTGACAAATACAGGCTTTCACTGGTCATGCACAGACCAAGTTTCAAAGATGTGTCTCAATGGTGCTGGGACCCTCTTTCCAACTTGGAAAAACAGCCCCCACATGCTATTTCATTGTTTCTGAGTTTCCCAATGCCAGCACTCGATACACTCCGGAGCCAAAAAAAAACAACACCAGGGAAAGGTACAGAAAAACGAACAATTAATTAATTGAAAACGTGTTGTGAAAATATGGATAAGGAGAGAAGGGAGTTTGAGTAACTGGAGAAGTGAGACAATGGTAGGTCCAATCACAAGAATGAGAGCATTCAATAAAATTATTGCCAGATCAGTTGAAATGGTTAGTTACATCAAATTGTGAATCTGCCTCACAGAACCATCCCAGGCACCATAAACTGGGATAAAGGACCAGCCAGAATGGAAAGCTATGCACACCATACTCGTGGGCTACTCTGTAAACTGTTCTACCTGCCCAGCATGGGGACCATTGCAAACCTTTGCCAGTATATTGCTACTATGCTTGCACTACAGAAATGTCTTGCACGGGAAGATTTGTAACCCATACAGTGAGTGACAGTAAATCGGCTCCCACAAATGTATGGCTCTGTATCTCCACTGCCGAAATATAAGACAAGAGACTGTTTGTGTATGTCTGTGTACGTGTGTTGGTGGCAATAGATTTGTAAATTGCTATTTGAGAGAGAATAGACAAAGAGGAAATCAGCTTAAACGTGAACAACTGACAGGGCTTTGTGTCGTTAACAGAGGGAGACTGAGGACCGTGTTATAGACAGAGGTGACAACGTGTTTGTGAATATTAACGTAAAGGCTTCGCCAGACCCAACAACAATATAAGGCAATTCGTACAGGAATGATGGGATTTTAGTCTGCGTTTAGATACAAGCCATGGAATACCGATGCAGATTTGGTTCAGCAGCAGCAGATTATTAACTTTATTAAGACTGTGTTTCATAGCTGAAGGTTCAAACAGCAGATGGGATGAACCAGTGGAGTATATTCTGCAGTTGTCAATAGTTAAAATTAGGAATGGCCAGGATATAGTGTCAGTAATCAGGTTGTGGCAAAAGGGATCACCGTAGTTGTGACTCGTCTGTTTCAGCCTCAGTTATTGGCCAGGGATGAGATGGAGTCAGAGGAAGAAAATGGAGTTAGCATCCAGAACAGAAGACAGTGACCTCGAGGCTTTCAATATTTAAATAGCAATGGCAGTGATGCAATGAATCCTGTTTCATACCTGAAAGTGAGTAGGTCAACCGACAAGGCACAGTGCCAGAACTAACGAAGGAGACAAAGAATGAACAAGTTCACTGTTGTATATTCTGGTTTGGAGCAAGAATACTTACAGAGTAGAGTCAATGAAAAGAACAGTAATACAGTCGCACATGGTTAATTCAAATAATAAATGTACAGTGAAACTTACCAGGGACACCAACAATAGCCAGGATAGGATAATAAAAACATTGAATAATGTAAAGTGCATATTCGATCCGCGATATTAACGGCCACCAAGAATATGTGGAAAGAATCCAAACATAATAGGATAGCCTCCTGTCCATTGTTGGAACATTCCAGTCTATTGTTCTCAGATTCTGATCCACTGTTGGAACTGTCCTGTCGAATGTTCTCAGATTCTGATCCATTGTTGTAACATTCCAGGATAACGTTCTCAGATTCTGATCCACTGTTGGAACTTTCCAATGTAATATTCTCAGTTTCTGATCTCTCCCTCTCTCTGGAGCAGCCGATCCCTGTTAGTGCTATCGGTGATGCTCTAGCCCATACCATTGGGATAACATATTGAATGGAGCCCTTTTATCATGAAAAGATGGAAACCTCCCACTGGGATAATTAGAATCCATGGAGACTGACATTAGTCGCAGTCACCAAACAAACAACTTCAGTTAACCAGTTCCTTACATCATTTTACGTATCACAATGAAAGGGAATATTTACTTGGTTTGGATGGAATGGATGAGGGTTGCTCAGGGGTAGACCATAAACTTTTCAATCTTAATAATCTGTCTTCCTTGCATGTGGGAGTATTATGGGAACACTGCGTTGTTGTATACGTTTCACCCTATTTATAAAAGGAGACAGGAATAAAATAACAGACGAGCTTCATAAAATTTTGGTGGAGAAGTTTCTAGATACCTTTGTGTAATGCTGCTCCAAGTTTGAAATTCCCTGTTGTCAAGTCCTTCCTTAACCTTGTGACATCATTCAGAACATAGAAACTGCTGCTTAGGAACAGGGAGATACAGGAGATACAGGAGGTAGTCACTCAACTGCCCAAGATTGGGAAACAGGGACAGGAGGTAGGCATTCAACTGCTCGAGACTGGGACACTAGAACAGGAGGCAGTCTTTCAACCGTTCGAGACTGGGACACAGGATAGGAGACTGTCTTTCAACTGCTCGATGCCGGAACACAGGAACAGGAGGCAGTCACTCAATTGTTCGAGACTGCGATACAGGGAAATCTGGAGGCTAGTGAGGCCCCAGATTTCTGTTCCCCAGGAACAGGAGGAGGCGACTCACTACTCACCAGTCTGGGACACTGGGAGAAAAGGGAAATTGACTTGTTACTAACAGAAATATCTGAATAAGTTGCATGAGCGAGCCATTCAATCCTGTTCCAACATTCTTCAAAATCATGGCTGATCTGATTGTGATTCCTTTATCCCATTTTACAGAGATTCCCCTCTCTGCAGCCTCTGCTCCAATTGTTGGTCATGTTGCAGATCCAGATGCTGTAACTACAGTCACCATGTTTCATCCAGAATTGGGTCACCAAAGCATCTGGTCTTCATGAATTTCCATAGCAGCTTAAAACATAGCCTCCAGGAAACCAATCCCAGTATTTCCACGATCGTACATAAAAATAGAATTAATTCAAATGCCAGTCAAATGCAAGTGAGAAGCCTGGTCTAAATCACTGACTTGTTACTGAGCACATGAGCAGCAGAGAGTGATTAACACAGGCGTTCAATGGTTAGGCACAGAGCAAGTTAGAAAGGTGTGACTCAAATCTGCTAAAACCCCACTATCCAACATTGCGCAGAGGGAAGGACACTGGGAAGTCAAAGAAAATGCAAGCAATGCTTTTTGAACATTGTTTCTAAGCTTCGTAGTGTTGGAAGCTGATGCTCTTGGATGAGCAACATTCAAGGGCAGGGAAAGATATAGGACGGTTATTCACATTAAAACTGGACAATTAAAACTGGATAGCGGGGAAGCAGTTTAAACACCAACAAATGGGAGGGATTTGGGAAATAGACAGAGGGAGAGAAACATTGAGCCAGTGTTATGGAAGGGTGTGTGTGCAGGCTTCAGAATGCTGAAATGTAGACATTTAGATCATATCTAGCAACATAGGTTAGTATTTCCGGGAATGATGAATTAATACGATATTGGTGCAAGGTCAGATAGAGTCAGAGTCTCGGAGGTGTACAGCACGGAATAAGAAGCTTCAGACTAACTCGTCCATGCTGATGGGATATCCCAAAGTAAACTATTCACATTTGCCAACATTTGGCCAATATCGATGTAAACCCATCCTCTTCATGTACCCATCTAAATGCCATTTAGACGTTGTAATTGTAAAAGCCTCCACCACCTCCTCTGGCAGATCATTCCACACATGCACCACCTTCTGTGGGAAAAAGTTGCTCCTTAGGTCATTTTAAAATCTTTTCCCTCTAGTTTTGGGGAAAAAGGACCTTGGCTATACACCCTATATATGCTCTTCACGCTACAGAAATACAAGAACCCAACCTACTCGCACGCTCCCTATAGTTCCAATCCTGGCAACATCCTTGTAAATCTTTACTGCCTCTCTTAAATTTGCATAATATATTTCCAAAAAGAGGGAGACCAGAATTGAATGCTGTACTCCAAAAGTGGCCAAAGTAATGTGCTGTACAGCAGCAACATAACCACCCAATTCAAATAGTCAAAACACTGGCCAATAAAGACAAGCATACTAAATGCCTTCTTCACTATCCTATCTACCTGCGACTCTACTTTCAAGAAGCTATGAACCCGCATTCCAAGGTCTCTTTGTTCAGCAACACTCCCCAGGACCTTACCATTAAGTGTATACGTCCTGCCCTGATTTGCATTTCCAAAATGCAGCACATCCCATTTATCTAGATTAAAAAAACCATCTGCCAATTCTCAGCCCATCTGCCCATCTGATCAAGATTCCATTGTACTCTGAGGTAAACCTTCTTTGCTCTACACTACACCATCAATTTTGGTTTCAGCTGCAAACGTAGCAACTATTGCTGCAATTTTCACATCCAAATGATTTATGTGAATAGGGAAAAGTAGCGCATCCAGCACCAACCCTTGTAGCACACCAATGTCACAACCCTCCTGTTCGAAAAACAATCCTTCACCACCACCTTCTGTCTCCTGCCTTTGTGCTAATTCTGTATACCTATGGCTAGTTCTCCCTGTGTTCCATATGAACTAAAATTGTTAACCAACCTACCATGCAGAAAGTTGTCAAATGCCTTACTGAAGTCCATATCAACAATATATACCTCTGCCTCAATGAATCCTGTTAGTCACTTCTTCAAACATACTCAGTCAATTTAGTGAGACACAACTTACATGCTTCGAGCCATGTTGGCTATCACTTATCAGTCCTTGCTTTACAAAATCCATGCAAACCTTGTGCATCATAATCGTTTCCAACAGCTTGCCCTCCACTGAAGTCAGGCTGACGAGCTTTTCCTTACCATCCTTCTTAAACATTGTCAGTAATCGCACCAAGTTCACAAGCCTCCTACCTTTCAGCATCTCATCTGTGATAATTGACGATGCAAATATCTCAGCAATGGGCCCAGCAATCACTTCACTCGCTTCCCACAGAGTTCTAGGGTGCATCTGATCAGGTCCTGGAGATTTTCCCAACATTACGGGCTTTACGAACTCCAGCATCTCCTTCTCTGTAATGCAGGCACTTTTCAAGATGTCACGGTTTATTTCCAAAGTTATTTAGCTTCCATGTTCTTCTGCACAATCAATATTGACGCAGGATGCTTGTTTCGTATCGCCTCCAACTCTTGTGGTTTTGCAAATCGGAAACCTTGCTGATCTTTAAGTGGCCCAAAACTCTCCAGAGTTACTCTTTTGTCCTTAATGTATGTGTAGAGTCCCTTTGGATACTCCTTAACCCTATTTGCCAGAGCTATCTCATGTCCGCTTTATGGCCTCCGGATTTCCCTCTAATGTATACTCCTACTGGGTGGATAAATCCCCAGGACCTTATCAGGTCATAGAATCATAGAGATGTACAGCCTCGAAAAAGACCATTCGGTCCAACCCATCTATGCCAACCAGATATCCCTGCCGAACCTAGTGCCACCTGCCAGCACCCGGCCCATATCCCTCCAAACCCTTCCTCTTCATATACCCATCCAAATGCCTCTTTTATGTTGCAAATTTACCAGCCTCCACCACTTTCTCTGGCAGCTCATTCCATGCCCGTATCACCCTCTGTGTGAAAAAGGTGCCCCTTAGGTCTCTCTTATATCTTTCCCCTCTCGCCCTAAACCCATACCCTCTAGTTCTGGACGCCCCGACCCTTGGGAAAACACTTTGTCTATTTATCCTGTCCATGCCCCTCATGAATTTGTAAAACCATATAAGGTCACCACTCAGCCCCCGACGCTCCAGGGAAACCAGCCCCAGTCTTTTCAGCCTCTCCCTGTAGCTCAAACCCTCCATCCCTGGCAACATCCCTGTAAATCTTTCACAACATCTTTCTGATAGGGAGGAGACCAGAATTGCATGCAATATTCCAACAGTGGCCTAATCAATGTCCAGTACAGCCACAACATGACCTCCCAATTCCTGTACGCAGTACTCTGACCAATATAGGAATGCATACCAAATGCCTTCTTCACTATCCTATCCAACTGCGACTCTACATTCGAAGAGCTATGAACCTGCACTCCAAGGTCTTTCGATTCAGGAACACTTCGTAGGACCTTGCCAGGACCTGGTCAGGTGTACCCTAGAACTCTGTGAGAAGCTAGGGAAGTGATTGCTGTGCCCCGTGCTGAAATAATTTTAGCATCGATAGCCCCAGGTGAGGTACCAGAAGACTGGAGGTTGGCTAACGTGGTGCCACTATTTAAGCAAGATGGGAAGGAAAAGGCAGGGAATGACAGACCGGTTCGCCTGATGTCAGTGGTGGGCAAGTTGAAGGAGGGAATCATGAGGGACAGGATTTGCATGTACTTGGAAAGCCAGTGTCTCATTAGAGATAGTCAGCATTGCTTTTTGCGTGGGAAATCATGTCTCAAGAAATTGTTTGAGGTTTTTGAAGAAATAACAAAAAGGATTGACGAGGGCAGAGCGGTCAGTGTGAGCGATATGGACTTCAGTAAGGTGTTCGAAAAGTTTCCACATAGGAGGTTGGTGAGCAATGTCAAATCTCATGAAATGCAGGGAAAACCAGTCATTTGGATACAGAACTGGCTCAAAGCTAGAAGACATAGAGTGGTGGTGGAGGGGTGTTTTTTGGACTGGAGGCCTGTGACCAGTGGAGTGCCACAAGATCGGTGGTGGATCCAGTATTTTTGTTATTTATATAAACGATTTGGATGTGAACATAGGAGGTGTAGTTAGCAAGTTTGCAGATGACACCAAAATTGGAGGTGTTGTGGATAGCGAAGAATGTTACCTCAGATTACAACGGGATCTGGATCAGATGGGCCAATGGGCTGAGGTGTGGCAGTTGGAGTTTAATGTAGTTAAAAGTGAAGTGCTGCGTTTTGGGAAAGCAAATCTCAGCAGGACTTGGTGTATTTCTAGGGAGTGTTGCTGAACAAAGCACCTTTGGAATGCAGGTTCATAGTTCCTTGGAAGTGGAGTTGCAGATAGATAGGATAGTGAAGGAGGTGTTTGGCATGCCAGACCATAACCACATCACGGTTGGAGGAAGAGCACCTAAACTTCCGCCGAGAAACCCTCCAACCACAAGGGATGAACTCAAATTTCTCCAGTTTTCTCATTTCCCCTCCCCCACCTTGTATCAGTCAAATCCCTCGAACTCAGCACCGCATTCCCAACCTGCAATCTTCTTCCTGACCTCTCCGCCCCCACCCCACTCCGGCCTATCACCCTCACCTTGACCTACTTCCACCTATCGCATCTCCATCGCCCCTCCCCCAAGGTCCTTCTCCCTAGCTTTTATCTTAGCCTGCTGAACACACTTTCCTCATTCCTGAACAAGGGCTTATGTCCGATACTTCGAATCTCCTGTTCCTTGGATGCTGCCTGACCGGCTGCGCTTTTCCATCAACACATTTTCAGCTCTGATCTCCAGCATCTGCAGTCCTCACTTTCTCCTCGAACTCTCCCTTTGCGTTCTGTATTTCTGTCCCAAAAATCTCCCTGTATCTGTAACTCTCTGTCTCTCTGTCTCTGTCTCTCTCTCTCTCTCTCATATATATATGCCCATCCTGTCAAAATACTCCTCCAGTATCTACATCCATCTACTCATCTCCATCACATTCTCCAGATCTTATCCCTCCCGTCTGTGTAAACATCACCTCCCCTACAACCCACCCTACCGCAGGAACCTCCTCCAGTTTGTGCAATGCTCTCTATCTGTGTAAGTGTCTCCAGGCATTATTGCTGTTCCTGTCTCTGTAAGCTCTGCCACACTCTCCAGCCTTCCCATTGATGTAACCTCCAGAACCTCAGCATCTGATATCATTCACTGCAGCCTTCCGTACCTCTGTTAGTTCCTCAATTCTATACAAATCTCTTCGTGTCTGTAAATAGCAACAATCCATAAAATGCTCCTTGTCTGCATAAACAATTCCCATCCTGCACTGAGAAGCCTCACTGTCCTTTTGATCACCTGTAGTCCTTTCGGATCTCCCTGTAACTTCCCTGACTCCATTGAATACAGCTTATCTCATGTTAAAACTTCTCATACTCATGTTACTCCCCAACTGTGCGATATTCTTCAATCCCTGCAATTCTCGTTATTTTTCTCCAGACCTTCCAATGCTCCTGATCAATGTAAGATTATTGATCCCTTGCAGCATGTTTAATACCTGAAGCAACTTCCACTTCCTCAATGCATCCTGACCCTGTAACCTTCTCAAATACTACAGCTTTGTAACTGTCTTTGTAATATCTTCTAACATCTACAACCTTCTCGATTTCTGTAACCTCCTCGATAACAGCGTTGCACATCTCTGTGTAATGGATGGAAATGCTGCAAACCTGTTTTCACAGCCCTCAATAACTGCCTGAACTCCTGCAGCCTTACAAACCTTAGTATCTGTGGCTCCTCCAATCCTTACCATTTTCCCTGGCTCTGAACTAATCCAGCTCCTTCGAACCTTCCTGACTCAGTAAACGCCTGCACAGCCAACGAACATCCTTATCAGTGTATTGCCGAGGCTCTACAACTCTCCCTACAGTTCCAAATACCACTCTCCCTATCTTTGTAACACCTTCAGGACTGATAACCCTGTACCTCTCTGTGACATTTTTCATCCCAACAACCTGTTTGATCTCTAACTACCAACAGTGACCTCAAACCACCCCAACTCTGTAACATCCTCCAGTCTCTACACCGCTGCTTTTCTCTGTAAGCTTCCCGAGTGCCTACATTCGCCTTTATCTCCGGTTACAGATCCTTTCTCAGGGAAGCAATGTCTCAGTACAGATCCTGTAAGAAGACCAAAGAATCTTCGATGTATCAGTAGGTTTGCCTAATTTTCTAAATTCTCATGAGTTCAAATTCAACCTTCTCCAGCTTTTCTCATCAGTATCCCTCCATTATGAGGGAGAGTCTGTCAAACCTTCGCTGGGCTGCCTCCAATGCAAGAACATTTCCCTCGAGATAGGGGCCCACATCTGTTCACATTATTTCCATTGTGAGATGACTGGAACCCTCTAAAGCTATTACAAGCCTTCCCTATTGTTATTCTCCATTCCCTTTGGAGTCAACCCCAGCATTCCATTTGCCCTTTCTATGACCTGCTGACCCTGTAAACCTCTGTTCTGAGATTTATACACAAGAATTTCCAAGTTACTTTGTGATGTAGCTTTCTGCAGTCTATCTGAAACCAAGGGGTGACGGTAATAATCAGGAAAGTGTTGGAATGTATGGTAAACGATATGGCAGAAATGATAACTGCACAATTCGAAAACAGATGAATAAGCACGTCCCGTAAGCCCATCCCGATGGCACGGAGGCAGCGCGGTGGCTGAGTGGTTAGCCCTGCTGCCTCACAGCAACAGGAATCAAGCTTTGATTCCAGCCTTGGGCGATTGGCAGTGTGGAGATCTCCCTGTGTCTGTGTGGGCTTCCTTCAGGTATTCTTGTTTCCTCCCACAGTCCAAAGATGTGCAGGTCAGGTGAGGTGGCCGTGGAACGTTGTCCAAACTGTCGGGTTTCTGTGATCAGATATAGAAGCAGGCCACCTGGACCATCGAGTCTATTCCACTATTTGATGATAGTGGAATTGTTTCTCTTACCTAATCTCTGTTACCCTTCATCCCCTTACTCACTAAGAACCTATCTATGAGGCGAACGTGAGGGCTGCAGATGCTGGAGGTTAGAGTTCAGAGTGTGGTGTTGGAAAAGGACAGCATGTCCGGCAGCATCCAACGAGCAGGTGAATCAACGTTTCGGGCAAAAACCCTTCATCAATCCTTTCCTGTCGGATGCTGCCTGACATGCTGTTCTTTTCCAGCACAACACCCCTGACAAGAACCTATCTATCTCTGAGTTAATACACTAAATTACTTCTGATCCACAGCTCCCCGTAGGCAGTAATCTCCCCAGAGTATGGCCCTCTGGCTGAATAAATTGCTCCACATCTCCATTCTAGAGTGGCGTCTCTTCACTCTGAAGCTCTCTCTTTGGGCCCGAGTCTCTCCGAATCATGGAACCATCTTCCCCACGTCCACTCTATCCAGGTTCCTCAGTATTCTGTACGTTTGAATCAGATTCTACCACCGCTACCTAAACTTCATCGAGTGTAGACCCAGAATCTCCAACTGCTCCTCATGTGACAAGCATTTCATCTCTGGGACCTTTCTGGGAAATTTGTTTCCCGTACCCCCTCACATCCTTTTTCCAGACGGTTAATGTATAGCATGTTCAGTGTGGTCCTAACGCTTACCCCTGTGGAACACCACTTGTCACTGGCTGACTCCTTTATATCCACTCTCTGTCTTCTAACAGTGCCAAGTATGTTGTTCTGAAAGCGAGATGTCATTTCATAAACACTGCTGGCTTTGTTTTCCTGCCTGGCTGGAGACAGCAGAGTAGATAAAAGGGAGGAATGGTTTATTTGGATTTTCAGAAACCTTTTAACAAGGTTCTACTAAAGAGGTGGATAAGCAAAATTGGCACATGTGGGATTGGAGGGAATATACTGGCATGGATTGAGAATTCTTTAGCAGACAGAAAATTAAGTGGAAGAAAATAGATTAGTGCTTGACATACAGCAAATTTCAAATGATTTGATGTGTTTGATGCTCGGACAAAATCTAATGTTCCACATTTGTTGGTGACACAGAATTAGCTGGGAATGTGGGTTGTATGGAGGAAGCAAAGAGAACATGAACAGTCAGTGAATTTCCCTTTTTAAAAATTCAGTGATGTACCGTGGTCATCACTTGCTCGGCCATCATTACCTTCCCAAATGTAATTCCCTGGTGAAGGTGGTGGTCAGCTGTCTTCCTGACCCATTGCAGTCCTTTGGGTGAAGGACCGACACATTGCTGGGAGGATGGAACGTGGCTTGGAGGGCACCTTGGAAATTCTGGTGTGTCCGTGCACCTGTAGCTCCTGTCCTTCCAGGGAATAGTGGTTCCGGGTTTGTGAAGGGCTGCTGAGACAGCCTTCCTGAGTGACCTCAGTGCTGCTTGTCGATATTTCTACAAATTCCTTCCTTCATTCATTCACGGACATGTGCATTGTTGGCTGAGTCGGTATTGTTTTAATGATTTTGAGTTGTCCCTGAGAAGATGGTGGTGAGCTGCCTTCTTGAGTGACTGCAACCAGCCGTTGGAACTGTTGTTGTCTGTGTACCCTCCAGCAGGCACTACAACATTCCTCTTGTCTGTAACATATCCCACACGTGCCACTGTAACTGCGTACAGACAATGCAGCTCTCCCTTTATCAGTGACATACTCGTCTACGTACAACTCTTATAGTTCCTCACAATACCTCACCTCTTCCATTCCCGTGTGCGCTGTTGATCTTGCAAATTGTTTTTATTCTTGTTTAAACTT
Source organism: Hemiscyllium ocellatum (assembly GCF_020745735.1). Classification (NCBI taxonomy): domain Eukaryota; kingdom Metazoa; phylum Chordata; class Chondrichthyes; order Orectolobiformes; family Hemiscylliidae; genus Hemiscyllium; species Hemiscyllium ocellatum. The sequence goes on along the minus strand of NW_026867726.1, from coordinate 1,106,203 downwards.
CTGATCAGTATTCAACTCTTCCTTTTTAAATTTGTAAACTCTCAGTATCTGTATCCCTCCATATCACTGTTACACATTACATCACAGGTTCCCCTCCTTAAATCTCTATGAATTGCAATGGCTGGATGTGTTTAATTCACACTTTTCACCCTCCTTATCCACCTCACCTCGTCCAGCCCCTACAGTCCCACCACTTAGGAATGCTCCCCTTCTCTGCTCCTCCTCATATCCTGAGGGTCCTTGAATACCACCAGGGCTCCAATGATCTATATCCCCCCAGTTATTATAAGTTTTCTAACTCTGTAACATCCAACAGTGTCTAGTACCTTACAGCACTTCATGGTTGTCAATTTGCATTCGTAGAAGTCTTCCTATCTCTCGAAGCAGTTCACAAAAAAACCCTTTAGACTCGACAAAGCTCCGTCAAAAAGTGACCACCAGCTCTCTATTTCCTTTGCCTTACTCAGTTTCTGCAACTCTCCCTGCTTTAGATACTGCACATCTGCCTACTTCTCCAGATAGCCTGTTCCATCCCCTACAGCTCGCTCAATCACTGTAACACCCTCTGCCCATTCTAATCCTCCTCTTTCCCACTGTTTTCCAGGCACAACGGCGATCCTGTAAGAGAACAGTACGGAATGGGATGTTATAAATCTCGGCGGAGGCTTGAGGCCGACCATTACCTGGGAGTCACAAAGGGAGAGAATCTGAGAGAGAGCAGCACAGAGCGGGAGAATATAAAACATCAGCGAGGATCGAGGCCTACTGGAACTTGGAGTTGGAGAAACAAGAGAGCAGGAGGCTCGAAATCAGCACCGAGTAACAGAGGGAGTGACATTGCAATTTTGAGCAGGAGCTTGAGGCTCACTCACACCTGGGAGTTAGAGGCAGCAAAGTGGGAGGAAATAAATCAGCACTGAGTATCGAGGCCTAGTCATACTGGGAGTCAGAGACGATGACCCTGTGAGGGATCATAATGGAATGGGAGCTGGAGGATTACACGTACCTGGGGTTCACAGAGACAGTGACCGTGAGGGAGCAGAGTGGAGTGGGAGCTGGAGGATTACACATACCTGGGAGTCACAGAGACGGTGACCCTGTGAGGGAGCAGAGTGGAGTGGGAGCTGGAGGATTACACGTACCTGGGATCACAGAGACGATGACGCTTTGAGGGAGCAGAGTGGAGAGGTAGCTGGAGGATTACATGTACATGGAAGTCACAGAGATGTTTACCCTGTGAGGACTTCAAGAAAATGAAAGTTCATTTGCTGATAATAAACATTACTTGCTGTAACTTGCTGCAAAATGGCATTTTCTTTCATTGAATTAGGGCTGAAGGCCGAATATCAGTAATAAGTGAAACTCTGAATCAGTATAATAAAGAATCCCAGTCAGCTACAGGCCGATAATGGAATGCATGTGAAACGTACGCCTCTGATGCTAACTTTATCCAACGTAATTCATTGAGTAAGACTAAACACGTTTCAGCTTATGTTGTGGTAGTGCAGGTTGGTCAAATGGAAAACGTTTTCTGTTACATTGGGAAGTCATAGCCACTGCTGGTGTTCAAGATGAACACCTGGTCTTGCAGCTCAGTTAATGACTGCAGATTCTGTGAGACATCTATGATGCTGAGAGTTAGGTGGATAACACTTAAAGGGAGGGGATCACACTGCTGTCATAACGGCCTGTAAGAAGGAAGGGAGTGGGTAATCAGTCAAGAGGTGCGGTCAGGAAATACAGGATTACCCGGGAGGGGAAGGTACGTGAGACTCCCTCCCCATTAAGTTTCCCAGTTTGGAAGCTGATGAAGATGTGGGTTGCTCAGGGAAATGCATTCAGCGCCATATCTGTGGCACCACAAGCAGCCTGACTGTACAGGAGGATAGGGAAAAGGAAGGAGGAGCAATAGTCACAGAGGAGTCAGGAAATTGAAGACTTGTCAGCGTTTCTGTGACTGTCAAAGTAATTCCAGGATCGTGGTGTTAAGAATGTCACTCTGTGTTCATCAAGTCTGCTCCACCATTCAATTTTGACTGATTGTTTTTTCAAGCCTGTTTTCCATCTTTCCCCCTTTGATATCATGGCAATCAAGAACTTTTCTATCTTTGTTTTAAATCTACTCAATGACCTTGCATCCATAGCCTTCTGTGTCAATGACTTCCACAGATTCCCCATTCTCTGGGTGAAGACGTTTCCCCTTAGCTCCGATCTAAAAAGCTTTCCCTTTACTCAAAGGCTGTGCCCTTGGTTACTCGTCTCTCCTGACAATGGAAACATCTTCCCAACATCCACTCTGTCCAAGCCACTCCTCAGCATTCTGTAAGTTTCAACTAGATCTCACCTTGTCCTTCTAAACTCCATCATGTACAGTCCCAGAGCCCTCGAACATTCCTCATCTGTTAAGCCTTTCATTCCTGGGATTTTGTCTTGTGAACTTCGTCTAGACCTGCTCCAGGTCCAATGCATCCTTCCTGATGTATGGAGCCTAAAGTATAACGTAATCAAAAATTTTATAAAGGAAAGCAAAAGATGAAGTGTGGAAGTATTGGTTCAGGATAGTGTTAGTTAATGAGTCTGAGATTAAGTTGATGCCTTCAAGTTCAGAATGAATTTGGCTGGAGCTTTAGTAAAAAAAATATAAGGTTATGCTGTGAGGGACCGGGTGTGGGCTGCCAACTAGTGAAAAGGATACAGAGATGGCAATGTGACAGTATTGAGAAACTTCCATTATCCAGCTACAGGCTGGGATACTGACTATGTCTGGGTAGTAACGGATTGCATGGAAGAGAGCTAACTGCAGGAGTATGTGCCCACCCCAAGGGACCATGTACTGTTGAACCTTGGAAAAGAAGTGGGGAAAGTGGATCCAGTATCAGGTGGGAACATTTTCAGCCACGATGATCATTTTATTGTAACGCTCAGGATGATGGTAGAGAATGCTGGGCATTGACTGAGTTTGAGAAAAATCAATCGACTGAGAACAGCCTTCACTGGGACAAGAATGAATCTGTGAAGGTATGACCGGAACATCAAGTTGATCAGAAAAAAGAAAAAAACAAGAAGAATGGGCTCCGTTCAATGGCTTGGGTCTGTTCGAGGGATAGTTCCTTAAACAGCAAAGGCAGGGTAAACAAACCCAGTGCTCCCTCGGTGACAATGGAGCAAAAGGTTAAGGTGAAGAAGACCAATTGAACAGCTGTCAAATAGAGAAGAATATTGTGAACCAGGAGAAATGCTGAATGTTTCGGGTAGAGATGATAGAGCGGAGGAATTTATGAGAAAATGGAAAGCCAACATAAAATTGTCACACCTTTAAGGGAGCGTGTGAAAAGATGGAGTAAGGCTGATTCAACACTTGAAAGAGGATTTATACTGAGATGAATGGCTAAGTGTGAGATGAATACTTCATCTTTGTCTTTACCAAAATGGCTGAACCCACCCAGGTCATGGTGACAGAGGAGGAAACTCTGTCACTCGAAAGGTACAACATTGATGAGGAATATATTTGTGGCACAGGCAACAAACCGGTTTCACTGTTTTTCCATCGACATATGTGACATCAAATCATTCATTCATTCATTCATTCATGGAATAAAAGGGACTGTATCAATTTGGACACAAAATTGACTGATTGGTAGGAAATCGAGAGGAATGTTCACTAGATTTTTAATTCAGGCTGGAAATAGATGTTCAGTGAAGTTTCACAGGATTCAGTTTTGGTGACCTCATTCATTTTGATATGTGTGAACGATGTACAAGTGGTGTGCAAGGACCCATTCAAAATTTATAGTTGACACAGCACTTAAAGAAATTGTAAATTGTGAGGAAAATGTTGTAGAACTCTAAACTTATATTGCCAACTTGTTAGAAACAGTAGAAAGGTGATTGATGAATTTTGGCACATTGGAACATGAGAAATACAACTTTCTATCAAGAACATTAAAATACAACATAAAATAGACAGGAATACAGACGCACAGGATGCGCAAACACCATTGAGGTTTGTAGGACATTAAACATTGGCAAATCATACAGTGTTCCTGTCTCTATAAATACTGACAGTTCAAGAGTAAGGAGGTGATATTGAACTTGCATCAAACACATTCAACTTCAATTGTGTCACATGATCGGACAGGTGTGAACACATTGGAAAGGATAAAGAACTGATCTAAAAGAATATTTCCAGGAATGAGAAAGATCAGTTACGAAGTCAGACTGTTGCAACTGTTCTCACTGAAGTGAAGGTGGTTAAGAGGACATCGGATGAAGTTTTTCAAACTCATAAGGAGACTGAATAGATTAGATTGGATAAACCTGGACCCACTCACAAAACGAGAGGACACAGATTTCATGTTATGTACAACAGGAGAGCTATGATAGAAGTAAGAACCTTTTAACTTGGCGAGTAGTTAGGATACAGTTGGATGTGTTGTAAATGAATGTTGAATGGAAATTTTCAAGAGGAAATTGGATGATTATTGCGACTAAAAGCAATGTATAATTGTTGTAGTTCTGTTCGCCGAGCTGGGAATTTGTATTGCAAACATTTCGTCCCCTGTCTAGGTGACATCCTCAGTGCTTGGGAGCCTCCTGTGAAGCTCTTCTGTGATGTTTCCTCAGGCATTTATAGTGGTTTGTCTCTGCCGCTTCCGGTTGTCAGTTCCTGCTGTCCACTGCAGTGGCCGGTCTCCAGGTCGATGTATTTGTTGATAGAATCTGTGGATGAGTGCCATGCCTCTAGGAGTTCCCTGTCTGTTCTTTGTTTGGCTTATCCTATAATAGTAGTGTTGTCGCAGTCGAACTGACGTTGCTTGTCATCCGCGTGTGTGGCAGAACACCGAATGGAGAATTCACCACAAAGGTGTACAGGAAAGTCACATACACAGACCAAGTCCTGAACTACGAAAGCAACCAGCCCAACACACACAAAAGAAGTGCATCAAGACACTGTTGAATAGGGCCACAACACACTGCAGTACACCAGAACTGCAAAAAGAAGAAGAACACCTCTACAATGTATTCGCCAAAAACGGATACCCCCGCAGTTTCATCAACAGATTCCTAAGGGAAAGCCAATGGAATGAGGACATGCCACAACCCAAAGGACTAGCCAGGTTACCATACATCAAGAACATTACTGAACTGAAAGCCAGATTACTACGACCACTAGGACTCATAACAGCACACAAACCAATAGCCACTCTCAGACAACAACGCACCAGGACAAAGGACCCGATACCCAGCATGAGCAAAACCAACGGAATGTACAAAATACCATGCAAGGACTGCACAGAACACTACATAGGACAAAAAGGAAGACAGCTAACGATCCGCATCTATGAATACCAACTAGCCACGAAACGACACAACCAGCTATCCTTCGTAGCCACACACGCAGATGACAAGTAACATGAGTTCGACTGGGACAACACTACTATTATAGGACAAGCCAAACAGAGGACAGTCAAGGAATTCCTAGAGGTATGGCACTCATTCACAGATTCTATCAACAAACACATCGATCTGGACCCAATATGCCAGCCATTGCAGCGGACAACTGGTACTGACAATCGGAAGCGGTAGAGACAAACCACTACAAATGCCAGAGGAAAGATCACAGCAGCACTTCACAGGAGGCTCCCAAGCACTGAGGATGTCATCGAACAGTGGACGAAACGTTTGCAACACAAATTCCTTGCTCGACGAACAGAACCACAACAACGAGCATGCGAGCTACAAATCTTCTTCAAAACTTTGAGAAATGTATTATGTTACGAGAGAAAGCAAGAGATCACTACTCTGTAATGAACTCAGATGAAGAGCTGGTGCAAACATCATGGGTCAAATGACACACTTCTTGCCTTAATTTATCTGTGTGGATTGGTGCAATGTCTCAAGAGTTCTCCAATTCTAATAATACTGTGTCTCCATCACCTCATTGATGCTGGGCGATCCAATTTACCTCTGAAACATCCATCAGTCAAAGCACCCCTCCTTATCTCTGTAACTCATACAGGCATTTTATAAACCTCCTTTCTCTGCAATCTCCTCTAAATACTCCCTCTCTCTGTAATAATTCTCAAGGCCTCACAGCTTTGTCTGTAATTGCTCCAATACATAGAAAGCTCCCAATCTTTACAATCTCCTCCAGCTCACACAATCATCACTTTATCAATGTCACTAACTCCCTCCCGCCCTGATAAATCTCATGATCTCCAGAACCTCCTCCAGCCATTACTCTGTTCATTATTCAGTGCACCTTTCGCCGTCCCTTACAAATCTGACCATCTCTTAAACTTCCTCAAATCCCTACAATTTTCCCTGTTGTCTAACGTGCTGCAATGTGTGATCTTCTGTGTAAAAGCCTCTTGTCCCTACAGCACTCCCGAATCTGTAACCGCCTTTTGTCCCTACACAGCTCCCTAACTCTGCAGCCTCCACATTGTAAATCCCACCCTATCTGTGGAAACACCTCCACCCGTCCTTATTTCTGTAATCACCACTAGATCAAAAAAACCCTCTATGTATCACGAATCTTCATTAACCCCTTCAAATCTCACTGTCTCTGAAATTCCTCCCGCTACTGAAATACTCTCCATGAAATCTTTCAAGAAAAGTCACATTGTCTTTCAGGAGAACCTCGTCATATTAATCTCCTGCAGTGCTAATACAAGGTTTTCTTTTGTCTCCTGCAAGCTCTCTATCTCAAATCCCTTCACCTATAACGTCCTTATTATCTCTAATCTCATTCACAAACTTGATCTGCCTGTATGTCTGTGACCTTCTCCAGGAGAAGGAAAGGCTTTTTCGGGGTAGGTGTGGATTTTGTGTTTGAAGAATCGCATAAACTTATGACTGTTTGTAGAAAGTAGAGGATTTACAGAGATGGGAAGGGTGACAGAACATGAAGGATGTCACAGAGACTGATATTTGTAGGCACAGAGAAAATAATCTTTAGTTTGCATGTTTGACTATAGTTTGAAGAGGAAAACATGCTATTAATCTGCAAATGTAAAGATGTATTATTGAGTTTGGGATCTGTCCTTTCTAACTGTGAGACTCCATACAGGAATAGGGGCGAGCAGCTGACCCCACAAAGGCGGGGCAGAGTCTGTAATCTTCCAAATCATATTTGGGAGATCAATTCTAGGATAATTGAGAGCAGCTGAGAATATTCAGGCAAGGCAGGAAGTGGGATTTTCCTGGTCTGATTGTGGGACTCATTTCCAGAATAGATGTGAGTAGCTATAAATACCTAATGCGCTGGGCTTGTTCAGTTCTGAATGTACTTACCTATTCTGTATCCGTATCTACATGTGATTCCGAACTGACATTGTCACAACAGAAGTGACTGCTGAAAGACAACAATTCCCAGGTAGGAATATTTGACCAGGGTCAATTCAACAGAGTAACAGATAAGATTAAGTTCTCACTTCCTGAAATATTACATTTCAAAAGTATTTTACGAAAACAAACCTTGTTTCATCTGGTGTGAATTCAGTCTGCATCATTGACCCGAATCTCTATGGTAGGACAGATCAGTTCACCTGTCACAGTGTGGGCTCTATCTGTAAGCCTTGTGTGCTTTAACCACTTCTCACAACACCACTCAGCCCTCCCACCATCTCCCACATCCGTTGGATTCTTTTTCTGATACAGACAGACACGGGTATCATTTTCATCAGGTTTCGTGGAGAGTTTTTTTTGCAAGTTTACTGTCGACAAAATATTGATCTGGCTGGTCCAACTCACTTTTCACTTCAACCAAAACCAAAAACTATCTTTGTCATTGTAATCTGCCTCAGCCCCTACATCAATCCATTTCTCTGTAATATCCCGCTGTTTTTGCACGCCTTCCTATCTCTGTAACCTTTTCCCTTCATTATGATTTCTGGTACTTGCTGTCATCCCCATATTCCTTCCTACTTTTTTAATCAAGGCCAATGAAACAGTAAAACAAATAGAATGAAACAAGACCGATATGGCTGCAGTGTGACCAAGACTGAGAACCGAATAATCAAAGGCTTTCAGCATTGATACAAGAAGGAGAAAAAGCCCACCACAGGGAAGTAGCATTGTGTATACAGGCTGGGATCAGTATTTCTGTGATGCTAATCAATTAACACGCTACTCCTCACTGTCCTCTCCCCGATCCCTTTACATTGATTCTCTCGATATTGCCTAAATATCAGAAATTTCTACAACACAGATTACTCTGGAAATTGACTGCACTGATTAAAAAGAAGGTGCCACCCAGCTTCATCCTTTCAAAAAAACATTGTTATGATTCCACAGAGACTGTAGGACTTCAGGTTCAGATCTAGGCACATTTATAAAATATTACAGAGTTTCTGCCTCGACTCCGCTTCCATGAATGTCTCTCAGATCCTTTCCTTACTCTGGGAGAAATAACAAGTTTCCTCATGACTTTTCTAATATTTCAGCCAATTACATTAAATATTTGCTGCTGGTAAGTGAGCTCTCCAATAAGAATAAGACAGTCTCTCCCTCTCTATCCAGGCCCTTGACAACATGTGCAGGCTAATCAAATCTCCACTCAGCATCCTCCACGTCAACCTTTCCTCATAACTGCATTATCACTTTCCCAGGATAACAAAACTCTTCACTACCACCTCCAAGAATGAAACATGCTCGAAACGTCAATTCTCCTGGCACTCTGCTACCTGACCTGCTGTGCTTTTCCCACACCACACTCTTTGACTCTAATTTCCAGCATCTGCAATCCTCACATTGTTCCTCTACACAATCCATTCTCATTCCATCCTTCCATGTGATATAGAGACCAGAACTACATGCAGTACACAGGCTGTGATTGATCTCGTTATTTATACAGTTCTTGTATAAGCTTCCTGCTCTTACATTCTGTACTTGAACTGAGAAAGGAAATGTGCCATTAGCTGCCTTATTTAGATTATTGATGATGCTGGCTACTTTCAGGGTAAAAGCAAATTACTGCGGATGTTGGAATCTGAAAATAAAAGAGAAAATGCTGGAAAATCTCTGCAGGTCTGGCAGCATCTGTAAGGAAAGAAAAGAGCTGACATTTCGAGTCTAATTGACCTTTTGTTAAAACAAAAAAAAAGGGAGAAATAGGGATATATTTATACTAGGACTTGTCCACACTGACAGTATGCTCATTTATTGTGTATTGTTTCTATTGATTGCTGTCCCTAAATGACTTGACTTGCACTTCTCCAGGTTGCTTGGTACATTCAACTGGACCTCATAGCTTCCATTTTTAAGCAGACTACTATGTGTTCGCTCATCAAATCAAGTAAGTCACATCAACTGTACGAATCTCTTCATGAAAACCAAACAGCCAGATTAATTACACACATCTTTCTAAGCAGAAATTCAAGCTGACAGTCCTGGATTCCTCTGGGATTTTCTAAGGGTCCATTCTTCCTGCCGTGCAGAATTCCGATCTGCAAGTATTCAGTCAGCCCCTTGCTTCATACTAAACTAAGCTACAATAACAGCAGGTCTCTGACACTTTGCCTCTATTCAGTGAGGAACCGAAAATGATGAACAATGAGCAAATATGGCAGGGGAATTTTCTCCCCAGCTTCTTTTAAGGATGTGAATCTCCTTTATAGGTCCTCTCTCTCTTTAGGTTGATAACTTCCAATAGTTTGCACGACAAAATCTGCAAAAGACAAGGGCCTGACTTGGCCAATCTCATTTCTGTCAGTTTCATGGAGGTTTGTCTCCAAAAGTCTAAGTGAATGCTCTCATAATAAAAACATCCTGAATCTGCCTCATTAACTACCTGCCCTGCCTCTATGTCCATTCTTACATCTGGTACGAGCCCAATGAATTTTTCCCGCTTTGTTATAGATATAAAAACTGCCCACTGCCTAGATATCCCAGAATGCACCAGATTCCCTGCTGCAGATGCCATTTTTTTAAAAAAAGCCACTACACTCTTGGATTTGCAATCGGAAAATGTCCTGGACATGACGGTGAGGGGGATTGGGAAACGTAGTAAACTGAAGGCCCCACTTTGTGGCTGAGCCCCTGAGGCTCTGGTAGATGGCATGGTGTAGGACAGGGACGTTATCTTCCTCCAGGATAAATAGACAAAGTCTTTTCCCGGGGGTCGGGGAGTCCAGAACTAGAAGGCATATGTTTAGGGTGAGAGGGGAAAGATATAATAGAGACCTAAGAGGCAACTTTTTCACGCAGAAGGTAGTACGTGTATGGAATGAGCTGCCAGAGGATGTGGTGGGGGCTGGTACAATTGCAACATTTAAGAGGCATTTGGATGGGTATATGAATAGGAAGGGTTTGGAGTGATATTGACCGGGTGCTGGCAGGTGGAACTGGATTGGGTTGGGATATCTGGTCGGCATGGATGGGTTGGACCGAAGGTTCTGTTTCATGGTGAACATCTCAATGACTCCATGACTAGCAGGGGAAGCCATGACACCAGATCTGCGAGCTTGTCTGAGATTGACCCATGGGCCAGTGAGGTACCAACCTTCTGGGTGAATGCCCAACAGTGTAGGAACTACGTCAGTGACCAGGGTAAGTGCCACCATCTGCACTTCGTGACCTTGCCCTCTCTCTCTCTGTTACTGCACCTACCTCCCACCATGACTCATGTTCTCCCACTCTCACTGAATGCAGCATCTTCTCTTGGTTTCTCTCTAACCTCTTCTCTGTCCCGCTCGCCAACTCTGTCTGGTGTCTGTGCTGCCCACTAACTCACTCAGGATATCTCCCCATCTTTCCCTCAGCTGTCCCATTACTAATAGCTGTACCAACCACTTCCATCTCCCGAATGCCTCTTGATAATTCGCTCATTCCAGGAGGAACTATCCCACAACAGAGCAGAAAGAGCCAAGAGGGGTATGAGACAGCCCAACATTCAGCTCCTCAACCCCTCACAGGGGAAGGACTCTGACCCTAACAACCATGAGAGAAAGACTGACTGTGTCCAAACTCCCGGACTGGGATCTGAGACTCCCCTTGACTCGGTGTGGGAACTTTGACTGACTCTGGACAATGATACTTAGCTTTCTGGGTTTGTGACTGTGCTGAACACAAAGGCAATACAGCAGGCGGGTGAACATAGTAGCTCTAGCTGAGGAGAAACATTGTTGAGGGCAGGGTAAGACAAGGCAATAATTCTGTGAGCATTCAAGTCAGCTCAAAGTGAATGTGTACAAAAACGGAATGAGCAGCCCAGAGGGACAGTCCATGAGCTGGGTGGGTGTCCCTGAGCACAGTGTCCTTGTAGCAGCATTGACTGCGAACAAACACGGAGTGAGCAGCCCAGCGGGACAGTCCATGAGCTGGGTGGGTGTTCCTGTGCACTGTGTCCTTGCAGCAGCATTGACTGTGTGCAAACACGGAGTGAGCAGCCCAGAGGGACAGTCCATGAGCTGGGTGGGTGTCCCTGTGCACTGTGTCCTTGCAGCAGCATTGATTGTGTACAAACACGAGTGAGCAGCCCAGAGGGAAAGTCCTTGAGCTGGGTCGGTGTCCCTGAGCACAGTGTCCTTGCAGCAGCATTGAGTGTGCACAAACACGGAGTGAGCAACCCAGAGGGACAGTCCATGAGCTGGGTGGGTGTCCCTGAGCACAGTGTCATTGCAGCAGCATTCCAATGAGAGTTGTCAGTGCACCCTGAGCTGCAGCATTGAAGTACAGAAGCGTATGGTCAGTGGGTCAGAGATGTGCTGGGATGGCATGGTGAGGCTGGCATGTGTCAGATGCCAGCATTGGTGGGTGTTGACTACTTGCATCTTCTGCCAGTGCCGTGTCCCCCGAGACGCTGGTGTCCAAGATAGAAGGCCGCAGGAGCGAGGGTCAAGAGGGAGTCACCGGTTACCAGCTCTGACATTCATGTCAAATTCTAAATATTGAGTTTCCCTACAGAGGGGAAGGCTATGAAGCTGCAAGCTGATGAGGGAAGGGATCCACAATAATGTGGCTGTTGAACCTCAGTCATCATTCAGTCCGCATCTCGCCATGCTCGCCATCAAACCTTGTCTTAAAGAACAGTCCAGCACAGAAATAGGCCCTTCAGCCCAGCAAGCCCGCACAGGCACATGATGCCCTCTTAAAGTTAAAACAAAAGTTTTTGCTCCGATACCTTCTTTGTCATTCTGTTCCCTACTTACTCATACTTGTGCCAAGATCCCTCGTAAACCTTGTTATATTGGCTTCTTCCCCTCTATCAGTGCATTGCAGGCACTTTCACATTCCGTCTGGAACAGCAAAAAAAAACTTACCTATCACATCTCCTGAACTTTCTCCCTTTTACGTAAAACCTACGGTCCTGAGTAATTGATATTTCTAATCTGGGGAAAAAAAAACAGCCTCTAACTGTCCTTCTATCTATGCCTCTGATAATTTTGAAAATGTCTATCAGGTAGCCCTATAGCCAATGATGCTCAGATGCAAACAAACCATGTGTGTTCAATTTCTCCTTCTGGTTAATACCCTCCAAACCAGACAACATGCTGGTAAAACTTTTCCATTCCCTCTCCGACACTTCCACATCGTGTGGCAACCAGTACTGTACACAATATTCTAAATGTACATCGAACTAAGTTTCTTTACAGCTGCAATATGACCTGCTAATTTACATACTGCATGCTCTGATGTACGTCTGCATGTTTGCCGTCAGGCTTCTTGATCACCCTATCCACTTTCAGGGAACCGTGGAGCTGTACCCCAAGATCCCTTTGGATGTTGATGTGGCCAGTAGTTTTTCCATCTACTTTATACTTCTCTCCTGCAATAGAGCTTCCAAAATGCATCACGTTACAACTGTCCAGATAAAGTTGCTTCAGTGTTTTCTCTGTCCAAGTCTGCAGCTGACCTATATTCTGCTGTATTCTCTGGTAATCATCCTCACAATCTGCAACTCCGCCAATCTATTTACAGATCTCCAGTCACAAAAGTATTGTTCTACCACTACTCTGTCTTCTATGGCCAAGCAGTTCTATATCCATCTTACTAACTGATCGCTGATCGCATTTCACTTCACCTTCTGTATGACCCTGCCATAAGGAACCATATCAAAGGCCTTGCTAAGGTCCAAACGGCCAACATCCAGTCCCATGCCCTCAACAATCAATTTTGTGACTTCCTAAAAACATTCAATCAAGTTTGTGAGACATGATCTTCCCCACACAACTGTGTTGCCTGTTGCGAGTAAGTCCATACTAGAGTGCTGTTGGAGCTGCACTCATTCTGACAAGTGATGATTCCATCGTATTCCTGACATGAACTTTGGAGAGTAGATTAGATTCCTTACAGTGTGGAAACAGGCCCTTCGGCCTAACCAGTCCACAGCAACCCTCTGAAGAGTAACCCACCCACACCCATTTCCCTCTAACTAAAACACTCAACAATCTAGTATGGCCAATTCACCTGGCCTGTGGGAGGAAACCCATGCAGACACGGGGTGAACGTGTAAATTCCACACAGTTAGTAACCCAAGGCCGGAATCGAACCCAGGACTGTGGTGCTGCGAGGTGCTAAACACGAAGCCACCATGCCGCTATTGATGGCGCCCGTAGAGTTGGAGGTATGTTAGACAGTATTGGTTACTGTATAGTGGGAGGTATGTTGGACCGTGACGGTTACTGTACAGTGGGAGGTATGTCGGGCCGTGATGGTTACTGTACAGTGGGAGGTATGTCAGGCAGTGATGGTTACTGTACAGTGGGAGATATGTCAGGCCATGATGGGTACTGTATAGTAGGAGGTATGTCGGGCTGTGAGGTTGCAGACTGAGTTGTACAGAGTATGGTTCTGCTGCTGCTCATGGCCCATTGCACCTCATAGATGCATCATCATTTGTTGCTCAATCTGTTTAACGTCTGTCCTATTAGGAAACCATATCATGGTGAGGAGGGTCTGCAAAATGTAAAGATAGCCCTTGCTCCCCATTGTGCAGTGATCATTCTTACTGATATATGAAATGGAGAGATGTATCTGCAGTAGGAAGATCGGTGATGAAGTTGTCAATTATATTTTCCCCTTTATTGATTTCCCCAGAACCTGCCACAGAGCAGTGTAGCAGCCATAGGATCCAGCATCAAGACTGAGCAGGATATTTACGATATACAAAGGAGCAGCTCCCTCTGCCTGGCTATGTCCTGTCAATGGAACAGAATCTACCAGAGAGGATGGTGATGTTGCCAGCGACATAGACCTGTTCACAGAATCCTGCTTTACAGGCAACATCTAACTGGTTTTTTTATTAGCCTGTGGGAAAAATACAACAGGTCACTTTTACATTTTGTATAATGAAGAGTTAATATCACTTTGTTTATTACATATTTTAAAATAAACAAAACATCATTTTTTTCAGTTGAAAACAATTGAAGTGAACAATAATTGAATTACCAGAGCGCATACCTAACTATTACACAATTCAGTGACTGTAGTAAACAGCTGATTCATGTTCAGATCAGTGAACACACCATTTTGCAGGCAACACAGCTGTTGGAAATGACTTTGAGAAAAAGCCTGAATTCAGACACAGAGTTATTGGACCTCACCATGACCTCCAAAACACTGGCCATCTCCAAAATCTGTCCAGAGAGCTTCCAAACTGGAGCTGGGTAGTTACTGATACAATCCCTCACAATAGACTGGTTAGAGACATACCTGAACAACGGGGAGATGTGTGCGGGGCAGACTGGTCAATGGACTAGCACATGGCGCTGGTCCAGTCGCAGTTCAACATTTATAACAATGACCTGTAAATAACCATGTATTGCAAGTATATCTCTTCTGGTGTGCCACCTAAACTCTAATTTTGCACCTTGGACCGGATCGTGAATGAAGGTGTTATAAAGTTGATGAGCTCCTGCAGCACATGGCATCTTACATTGAATCCCTCATAAACCATATCCAGTGTATGTTAGACCCACAATGTTAGTATACAAACAGAATTGTGCAGCTCCATTGATGGCCAGTATGATTCCAGCTCAAAGTCCTTGTGTGTGACTTGCGCTAAAAGTTCTGTGTAACTGTTTGCAGCACTGTTCTAACCATTAACAGCAAAGTCTGTTTACTGAAGGTCCGAAATCCTGTCATAATACCAACTTTTAGATTGTCCAATAAGCACAAAATCTCCCCTTTATTCAGTTAACTTTTATAACAACATGATGAAAACAGTGCACAAATCACAGTATGGAGCATTGAAATGCTGAGTCTCATTTCCACACCCAAGACCAAATTATTATTAAGTGAAAAGAATTTGAAAATATACAATTATTTTCCCTTGCATTAATGTTGTGAACTAATAGTCGACTCTCCTGCTCCTCAGATGCTGCCTGAACGGCTGTGCTTTTTTCAGAAACACAATTTTTGACTCTGATCTACAGCATCTGCAGTCCTCATTTTCTCCCTGGTAATATCCACTCATAATCATTTTTCGTGGCAACAATATCACCGTGTTTAAACATGTTACAGTAAGGTATGAGTACACTTTCAGTTGTTCTATCTATCTCAGTGCTCAGTAATGTGGGACGTGAATGCCATTGTCTGTGTGATGCTCGGTATGTAGCCCATGCCTCTGAGAGACTGACAGATTGTTTCAAACAACATATTCCTTCAGTTGTTCACAGTAAACAGGTTACTGCCTGGACCCAATCAGCCTGAGCTCATAAAACCCAAAGCACAGGGTCCAGCACTGGGCATGATTGGACAGTATTTTTCATTTCAATTTATTCATGGAATGTGTCTGGGCCAGTATTTATAGCCTGTCCCTTGTTGCCCTTGAAAAGGTGGTGGTGAGCTGCTGCACTGAACCACTGCAGTCCATGTGTTGTAGTTAGACTTCTAATACCGTTCGGGTGGGACATTGAAACAGTGACAATGAAGGAACAGCAATATATTTACCAACCAAGATAGTGGATGGCTTGGAATAAAACGCGAACATAGTGGGGGTCCCATGAATCTGCTTCCCTTGTCCTTCTTGAAGGTGGTGTTTTCAGAGGTACGTTGTAAGAAGCCTTGGTAAATTTCTGAAGAGCACCCTGTAGATGGCAGGAATTTCTGCACCTGAGTGCCAATGGGTGAAGGGTGAAGCTGAACAAAGCCAGGCAAATGGTTGGTATTCCATCACACGCACATTCAATCTGTGACTTTTCGATGGTTTGTTGGCTTTCACAAACCATGGGTTAAGTTATTTCTGCAGGATTCCTAGCCCCTGACATATTCTTGGAGCAAACGAATTAATATGCGTCAAAGTGTGGCACTGCAAAAGCACGACCGGTCAGGCAGCATCTGAGGTACAGGAGAGTCGATGTTTTAGCAGAAGCCCTTCACAGGAATGGGTAATGAAATTCTATGGTCAGTCCAGTTCTGGTTAATGGTAATCGCTGGAATTTTGCTAGGTAGGTGTTCAGTGATGGTGGTGGCATTCACCGTTAGAGGATATGGTTCAATTTTCTATTGTTAGAGGTAACCGTTGTCTGGCACACGTATAATAGAATGACAACTTGTTATTTGTAAGCACACACCTGCATATTTCCAGTTCCTGTTGCATTTGGTTAAGGACTGCTTCAGTATCTGAGTAAATGTTGTTGAACATCCTCACTTGTGACTTTACAGTGTAGAGATGGTCATTTATGAAACAGCTGAAAATTATTGGGCCTAGGAAAGAGAGCACTCTTACAGCTTACTAATGCTGTCCCTCCCACTGAGCTAGGAAGCTTGCTTCTAGTTCCACCTGCTCCAGAAGTGTTTAACAACATACCTGAATGGATTAGTATTACAATATCTACCACAAAGAGCTGAGTGAGGGCTTGGTTAGCTCAATCAGTTGGACAACTGGTTTGTAGTGGCGATTAATGCTAACAGTGTGGGTTTGATTCCTGCATTGAATGAGAGAACTGTTACTACTCAACCTCTCCCTTACTTGAGTCATGATAACTATCCAGTTAAACTACCACCAGTTGTCGCTGTCCAATGAGAGAGCAGCCCTATCATCCCATAGGAGTTTGGTGCCTTACCTTTCCATTTCTGATTTCCAGGCTTACCCAGGAAATCCTCCACTGGGGAACTGCTGCAGAGCTAAGATGGCTGCTCTCCCCCGAACCCCAGTCACCATCATTTATTCTAGATATGACTTCAGCCAGTGCAGATATTTCCTATTTGATCCAGCATTGATATTAATCCTGGATATGACACTAGGTCAAATGCAGTTATGCTGCTGTTAAGTGCAGTCACTCTGGCCTCTACTCTAGAATCCAACTGTTTGTTTGCTTGTTGGCTACCTTTAAACCAAGGCTTCAATGAGCTCAGGGAATGAGTGGCTCTGGCAGAGCCCATACTGAGCTTCAGTGATCAGGTTGGTGCTGAGGAAGTGCTGCTTGATCCCATTGTAGATGACATCATCCATCCTTTTATTAATGATAAGGATTAGAAGAATGGAGCAATCATGGATTGCCTGAAGTTTTGTCTGTGTGTGTACAGGACACACCCGGATAGCTTCCCACATTGTCAGGTAGGTCCCAGTGCTGCATCCCAGGAAGAACAGCCTGAATGGAAAGTTATCAGGGCCGCAGTCTTTGCATTATCTAATCTCTCCAGCCACCTGTAGATACCACATGAAATGTTTTGGATTAGCTGAAGACTGCCATCTGGAGGGTACTAAAGTAGTTCATCCCACTGACCCATCTGTCTGAACATTGCTGTGAATATTTCAGCCTTAGCTGTTCTATTGTTGTGCTGGACCCTTCCATCTTTGAGGAAGGTGTTTTTTTGTGGATCCTCCTCCTCCAGTGAGTTGTTTGATTGACCACCCCCATTCACACTGATTGCATGTGACAGGATTGCAGATATCAGGTCTGATTTGTTGGTTAGATATGTCTGTCACTTGAAGCTGACGCTATCTGATGAGTAAGTGGTAAGCTCACCTCATTGTGAGTTGTACTTAGTGCTGCTCTTCGCATGCCCTCCTGGATTCTCCATTGAAAAAGGGTTTATCCCCTGACTTGATTTTTAGGGTAAAGTGGAGCATGTGCCAACAGTGACTGTGAAAATTGTGGTGGTTACAATTCTGCTGCTGTTGGTAATGTTGGGGTGTGTCTGTGTGGGATAGTCTTCGGAGGGTTGGTATGGACTTGCTTGGCCAAAGGGCATGTTTCAACAGAGTAGGGACTTTATGAATTTTATGACTCACCTCTCATATCCCAAAGCTGAGTTACTAAAGTTTTCTCGTTTAATATGGTGGTACAGAAGATATTCACAATGTTAAAGTGGGATTTTAGTCTCCAGAAATATTGTGTGGTAGTCACCGTTTCCAATAAGGTCATCGATCAATGTGTCTGCAGCCCGTAGATTGGTGAGGATGAGATCAAAGATTCTTCCCCCTCTCAGTAGTTGCCTTCTCACCCGGTGCAAACCCAGTCTCACAGTTATGTTCTTTTGGTGTTTTGAAATGGCCCACACAGTATATATTCTCCAGCTTTATCACTCTCTCAGTGCTTCCTCGAAGTGTTTTTCAATATCGAGGGGCACTGAACCATAAGGTTGTGGGAGGAGAGTTAGCAGGAGGTTTCCGTGTCAGTGTTTACTCTAAAACCATGAGGCTGAGGGAGGGTAGTCAGCAGGAGGTTTCCGTGTCAGTGTTTGATATGACACTGTGAGGCTGTGGGAGGGGAGTCAGCAGGAGGTTTCTGTGTCAGTGTTTGATATGACATCGTGAGGCTGAGGGAGGGTAGTCAGCAGGAGGTTTCCGTGTCAGTGTTTGATATGACACTGTGAGGCTGTGGGAGGGGAGTCAGCAGGAGGTTTCTTTGTCAGTGTTTGATCTGACACCGTGAGAATGAGGGAGGGGGCTCAGCAGGAGGTTTCCGTGCCAGTGTTTGATGTGACACCGTGAGGCTGAGGGAGGTGGCTCAGCAGGAGGTTTCCATGTCAGTGTTTGACCTGGCATCATGAGGCTGAGGGAGGGGAGTCAGCAGGAGGTTTATATGTCAGTGTTTAATCTGACGCCGTGAGACTTTGTTATGTCACATTGTTGCTTGAGGAGTCTGTAGGGCACTCTCCCAAGTCTAGCCCTAGCCGCCAGACATTAGGAAGGAAGGGTTTCCAGCGTTTGCAGGGGTTTTTATTATTGTTGCTATCAAGCGAAGGGCCTCTCCTGTGCTGTATGAGACTAACTCGATTTCTCTTGTGCTTTGACAGTCCAAAGTCTCACTCCTTCAGTTCCTTCCAGTGCCTTGTTCTATTCCACAGATTTCTATAATATTTTCTCTAATAAGACATCGCAAAATTCCGCTTTTAAACCATCTACGTGTATCTCTGTATTTTTCCCTGTCATCTCCTCTAGCCCCTACATCCCTCCCCATCTCTCCTAACCTAAAGCTGCTACACCTCTCCCCATATTCTGTGAATGAATTTTAAAAAATTCTCTCACCTCTCTATCATGCACAGGCCACGCTATGTCTCGGCCATCTCCAACCTTGTTTGCCTCTCTCAGTACCATCTCCAGCCTTGTTTTCCTATCTCTGTGACATCGCCAGCCTTGTTTTCCTCTCTCTGTACCATCTCCAGCCTTTCTTTCCTCTCTCTGTACCATCTTCAGCCTTTCTTTCCTCTCTCTCTACCATCTCCAGCCTTGCTTTCCTATATCTGTAACATCTTCAATCTTGCTTTAACATCCTGCCCTGTCCTGTCTATAGTTCCAGTGCAACAGAATATTGAGTTGTTAGCCATGACCTCTCTCAAACACGTCTCTGTAATGGCAAAAATGTCACACTCGTCCATATCAACTGATTCCCTTATCACATCAGTCTGTCTGATAATACTCCCAGCGTTAACGAAAGCTAGAATATAACACCTGGAATACTCTGTACTTCAGAGTGCTTCAGTCATTCACTGTTTCTTAACAAGCTGCCCAAACCATGAACCAAATTTTAACTCTCACTGAATGAATATTTATTGAAATGTAATTTATTTTTTTTAAAAATGATTTCATCAAATGCAACTTTCCAGACCTGAGCAGTCAGCTCCAAATACAATGAGTTTTTGATGATTAATTCCCCACTTAGTGTGTGAGGGGACAGCCCTCAGTAATGGAGAAAGTGAAGATTGCAGTTGATGGAGATCAGAATCGAAAAGTGTGATGCTGGAAAAGCACAGCAGGTCAAGCAGTATCCAAGGAGCAGAGAATCAATGTTTCAGGCTTAAGCCCTTCATCAGAAAAGCACTGGTGCATTCTTTTATTTTTGTTCTGTAATTCGCAGAATGTTGGGAACCTTACTACTTCAGGAAGTCAGCACTGTATACTACACTGAAATGGAAAACAGTCAATCAGTTGGTAAGGCAGCGTGTAGACAAGTTGAAGGGAAATACAGATTGATTGGAGTACAAACATAAGGATAGATAAATCCACGAGTGATATGGGGTTATCCTAGGTTACTCCAGGAAGTTACGGAAGAAATTGATGTACTTTTGGTGATGATCTTTGCATCCTCACTGTCCACTGAAATAGTGCCAGATGATTGGAGAGTGGCAAATGTTATTGCCTTGTTTGGGAAAGGGAATAGGGACAACACTGGGAATGACAGAACAATCTGTCTTACATCAATGGTGGGCTAAGTATTGGAGATGATTCTGAGTGACAGGATTTGCAATTACTTAGAAAACCATAGTTTGATTATTGATAGTCAACATTGCTTTGTGATGAGCAGGTCATGCCTCACAAACCTTATTGAATTCTCTGAAGATGTGAAAAACAACATTGATGAAGGCAGCCAGGTAGATGTGGTAAACAAGAATTTTAGCAAGGTGTTTGATAAGTTTCCCCATTGTAGGCACATTCTGTAGATAAGGAGGCATGGGATGCAGGAAAATGTGGCAGTCTGGATATGGACTTGGCTGGCCCATTGAAGACAGAGTGTGGTAGCAGATGAAAAATATTCAGCCTGGAGTTCAGCGACAAGTGGTGTTCCACTGAAATTGGCTCTGTGACCTGTGCTGTTTGTGATTTTTATAAATGACTTTGATGAGGAGGTGGAATGGTGGGTTACTAAGTTTGCCGATGACAGGAAGTTGGTGGAGTTGTGTATAGTTTGGAGGGCTATTGTAGATTGCAATGGGACATTGACGGGATGCAGAACTGGGCTGAGAAAGGCGAATAGAGATCAAACGTAAAACATGCGAATTGTTTTATTTTTGAAGGTTGCATTTGCATACAGAATACAGGTTTAAAGGCAGAATACTTGACAATGTGGTGGAACAGAGGGATCTTGACCCATGTCCATAGATCCCTTAAAATTACCACCCAAGTTGATAGAGTTGTTAATAAGGTGATGGTGTGCTGGCTTTCATTATCAGAGGAAAGAGTAGCGAGTTTAATGCTTAGTTCTATAAAGCTGTGGTTCAACCACACTCGGAATATTGTGTTCAGATCTGGTTACCTCATTATGGGAAACATGTGGAAGGCTCAGAGAGTGTGCAGAGGAGATTTACCAGGATGCTGGAAGGACTGGAGGACATGTCTTAGGAAGAAAGTTTGAGGGAGCGAGAGGTTTCCTCCCTGGAGCGTAGAAGAATGAGAGTTGACTTGATAAAAGTGCACAAGATGTTGAGAGACAAATATTGGATAGCCAGAGTCTTTTCCCATGGCAGAAATGGCTATCAACAACGGAGAAAATTTTAATGTGATTGGAAAAAGGTTAGGGGAGATGTCAGAGGTAGGTTCTTTACACACAAAGTGGTGGGGGAGGAATGGATGTAGAGTCAGTTACATTCGGGATAATTACGAAGACTTATGGAAAGGCACATGGAATTTAGTGCATTGAAGGTTATGTAGGTTAGTCTGATCTTAGAATAGGATAAAAGGCCAGCAAAACATTGAGGGTTAAAGGGCTCTTACTTTGCTGTACTGTTCTATGTTCCAAGTTTCACTTAACTTGTGGATTCTCATCAGTTGTTGAATGTGTGAGGGAGTGAGGTGTATTCACCTGAATGTCAGCACAATGTGTATGGTTACCGAGACCAGACAAAATCCCCCAAGTTCAGTTATTAAACTGATTTCTGACTTGCCGTTAGCTCCTGGTTTTATCAGATGCATTCTGTTGGGTGACCCATGTATTAATATCTGACCATCCACAGACATGTACAATTTTATTTTGATACTGGTGAATGTGAAGGTACATTTATTGGATATTATTTCAGAGGATTCATTGTGCGACACAAGATGCTGCATTATACTGTCAATTGTGAACATTTTCTCCCAGTGTCTGGTCCAGAGAGCAGATGTATGGAGTATGGGGGACATGCCAGGTGTCAGCACCATGAGCAACATGTGATTCTGACAGTCCATGTCCATACAACTGCTCTCTGGGTCTGGATTTGATTGTGATAGTCTGTTGGCTTGTTTCCTCCTGCCCAAGGTGGAATCCAAACGATTCACTTTGAAGGAATGTTTGAATGATTATCCTGACCCAGATTGGAAATTATCTGGACAGATTCAGGAGCATGTCAGTGTCTCATTGAGTGCCGCAGGTAGCTATGAGGTCCAGTAGCACTGTGTCTGAATTGAAGCTTTGGAATACATTTTTAATGTCGGTCACGATTGCAACGTGGTGGGTTTACTGACCTGAACAATAATCAGGTGTTTGCCATGTTTGTGAATTTGGCAATGATGACATATTAACTACAGTTCTTCAACTTAACAATCATCTCTGAAAACAATTAAGTTGATTCTGTATTGATGGAACTAAGATATAAACACCTAACAACATTTTATGATACAACAGTAAAGAGTGCACGTTTTGTTTTGTACAGCAAAAGAACGTTTTGTCTGACTAGATCGAGTGAATCCTTAGAAGAGTACAAAGGCAGTATGAGTATACTTAAGAGGGAAATCAGGAGGGCAAAAAGGGGACATGAGATAACATTGACAAATAGAATTAAGGAGAATCCAAAAGCATTTTACAAAGACATTAAGGAAAATAGAGTAAATAGAGAAAGAATAGGGTCCACTCAAAGATCAGCAAAGAGGCTTTTGTGTGCAGCTGCAGGAGCTAGGGGACATAAGAAATGAGCATTTGGCATCAATGTTTACTGTGGAAAATGACATGGAAGACATAGAATGTAGGGAAATAAATGGTGACATCTTCAAAATGTTTATATTACAAAAGGGGGATGTGCGGGATGTCTTGCAACGCATAAAAGTGGATAAATCCCCAGGACCTGATCACGTGTACCCGAGAACTCTGTGGGAAGCCAGGGAAATTATTGCTGGGCCTGTTCATGAGATATTTGTATCATTGATAGTCGCAGGTGAGGTGCCAGAGGACTGGAGGTTGGCGAATGTGGTGCCACTGTTTAAAAAGGGCGGTAAGGACAAGCCAGGCAACGATAGACCAGTGAGCCTGACAGTGGTGGTGGGCAAGTGTTTGGAGGGAACCCTGAGGGACAGGACGTACATGTATTTGGAAAGGCACGGGCTGATTAAGAACAGTCAACATTGCTTTGTGAGTGGAAAATCATGTCTCACAAAATTGATTGAGATTTTTACAGAAGTAACAAAGAGGATTGATGAGGCCAGAGAGTTGGACATGATTTATTTCAACTTCAGTAAACGTTCAGCAAGGTTCCCCATGGAAGAGTAGTTAGCCAGCTTCGATGTCACGGACTACAGGGAGAACTAGCCATTTGGATACAGAACTGGCTCAAAGGTAGAAGACAGAGGGTGGTGGTGGAGGGATGTTTTTCAGACTGGAGGCCTGTGACCAGTGGAGTGCCATAAGGATCAGTGCTGAATCCACTAATTTTCGTTATTTATATAAATGATTTGAATGTGAGCATAAGAAGTACAGTTAGTAAGTTTGCAGATGACACCAAAATTGGAGGTGTTGTGAACAGCGAAGAAGGTTACCTCGGATTGCAACAGGATCTTGATCAAGTGGGCCAATGGGCTTAGGAGTGGCAGATGGAGTTTAATTTACATAAATGCGAGGTGCTTCATTTTGGGAAAGCAAGTCTTAGCAGGAGTTATACTCTTATTGTCGAAATTCCTAGGGAGTGTTGCTGAACAAAGAGACCTTGGAGTGCAATTTCATTGTTCCTTGCAAGTAGAGTCACAGAAAGATAAGACAGTGAAGTAGACGATTGGTGTGCTTTCCTTTATTGGTCAGAGTATTGAGTACAGGAGTTGGAAGGTCATGTTGTGGGTTTTTCGGAAGTTAGTTAGGCCACTTTTGGAATATTGCATGCAATTCTGCTCTCCTTCCTATCAGAAGGAAGTTGTGAAACTTGAAAGGGTTAGGAAAAGATTTACAAGGATGTTGCTAGGATTGGAGCATTTGAGCTGTAGGGAGAGCCTGAATAAGATAGCGCTGTTTTCAGTGGAGTGTCGGAGGCTGAGGGGTGACTGTTTAGAGGTTTATAAAATCATGAAAGACATGGATAAGGTAAATGGACAAGATGTTCTCCCCGGTGTGGGGGCGTCCAGAAGTAGAAGGCATATGTTTAGGGTGAGAGGGGAAAGATATAAAAGAGACATAAGGGGCACCTTTCTCCTGCAGGGGGTGGTATGTGTATGGAATGAGCTGCCAGAGCAAGTGGTGGAGGCAAGTACAATTGCAACATTTAAAAGGCATCTGAATGGGTATATGCTGGGAAGGGTTTGGAGGGATATGGCTCGGGTCTGGGCAGGTGGGATTAGATTGGGGTTGGGATATCTGGTCAGCATGGACGAGTTGGAACAAAGTGTCTGTTTCCATACTGTACATCTCTATGATTCTATTACTGTAATTTAGAAATGACAATAATTTAACATGCACTGTCAAATAAATAAATGTTTTATGTATTAAATTGTAGCATACAGTAAGTTGAAAACTTGCAATTTTTAGAATGAATAATAAAGAACAAAGAACAAAGAATATTCCAGCACAGGAGCTGACCCTTCAGCCCTCCAAGCCTGCACCGATCCAGATCTTCTATTTAAACCTGCCGGCTATTTTCTAAGGATCTGTATCCCTCTGCTACCTGCCCATTCATGTATCTGTCTAGATATACCTTAAATGATGCTCCCACAATATACTCCAAATATGCTTCAATCAGAGCCTTGTAAAGACTCAGAAATTCATCTCTGCTTTAATATTCAAGTCCTCTCAAAATAAATGCCATCATTGTATTTGTCTTTCTGACCGGATAGGTCACCCAAAACAATGAACGTATTATGGACATTAATAAACTTATCACGGAGTTACAAAAATGAACAGTGATTAAAGCATGATGGCAAATAGATCTCAGCCTTGTGTAAACTCTCTGTGCTAATCTACATGCTGTAGAATCCAGACAGGCTGCAGGTCCCTACAGACAGTTTGCAAACAAACCTGACAGCTACAGTACAGTACTCTCCTGAAGATGGCCTTTAATGGGACATTGGAATGTCGCCCTTGGGTCATCAATATGCCAACCCATGGTTGAGTCTGATTGATCAGGGTAAACTCACCTGATCATTCCATTGCAGATCCTCCATACCGTCCCAAGGGCTTGAAGACTTGGAAGGATAAGAATACATCAAAAGCCCACAGAGTACGGTAACTGGAGAATATCCACCGAGAAACAAGACAACTCCAAGACCATCGGAAGAATAAGAAGGCATCACCACGTGGAGCCTGGCCAAGTTCTAGTGTGGTGGTACACGGTCAGCCAAAGTTAAGTAAAAGCATAAGACAGTTTGCAGTATTTTTCATTACTTTATAGTAAACTTAATTGTATTGTATTGACTGTGCTCAATAAACAAATATTATTGTTTGTACGAGTTGACTCACAGGTCTTTTGCTGAATAGAAGCCTTTAAATACACTGTGTGGCAGACACAACAACTTCCTAACTATTCACTCAACCTGCAAGTTTACCTTGAGACATTCCTGTGCAAAAACTCATAACTCTGTTTGCACTTCAGACTTCTGAATTTTCTTTTCATTTATGAAATAGTCCATGCCTCTCTTCCTGTTCACAAAGTACATCATCTCGCACTTTCCCAAGATGTATTCCATCTACCACTTCTTTTCCCACTCTCCTATTCTATCTAAATCCTTCTGCAGCCTCCCTGCCTCCTCAATGCTACCTGTCCCTCCACCTACCTTTGTTTCATCTAAACGCCTACCCAGAATGCCCTTTATCCTTAATATAGATCGTTAATGTACAAAGTAAAATGTTGTGGTCCCAACACTGAGCCTTGAGGAACATAGTGGTCATTGGCTGCTATCCTGGGAAGGACCCTTTTATCCCCATTCTCTACTTTCTGCCAGACAGCCAAGCTTCTGCACACATTAGTCAATTGCCTCCAACAAAATGGGACCTTATTGTACTCAGCAGCCTCCTGTGTGGCACCTTGCCAAAGTCATTCTTGATGTCCAGGTGGATAACATCCACTGACTTTCCTTTGTCTCACTTGCTTGTTACATCCTTAAATAACTCTTACAGATATATGAGGCACGACATCCCCTTGATGAAACCATACCGACTTTACCCAATTTTACAATTCACTTGCAAGTATTCAGAAATCTCATCGTTCACAATGGATTCCAGGATCTTACACATGACTGAGGTTGTGCTAATCGGTCTGTCACTTTCTGCCTTTTGCCTTATTCCCTTTTTAAAGAGCGTGTCACGTTTGCAACTTTCTAGTCTTCAACTCTCCCTGATTCTAGAAATTAATGAAAGATCACCACAAATGTCTCCATTATTTCTTCAGCTATCTCCCTTGGCACTCTGCGATATTGTCTATCTGTCCAGTTTATTTACCCATTTAGTTTTTTGAGCAATTTGTCCTAATAAGCTCTGTCCCAAGCTTCATCCCAAGCGCTATCTTGAATTTCTGGAATACTATCGGTGTTTTCACTGTTAAAACTGACGTGAAATAATTGTTCAGTTTCTCAGCCATTACTTGTTCCCCATTGCTATATATCCAGCGACGCATCCCACGTCCCACTTTATATATCTAAAGAACATATTACAGTTTTTTTTATTACTGACTAGTTTACCCTCATATTTAATCTTCTTCCTCTTATTTCTTATTTTGTTGCCCTATATTGGTATTTGTAAGCTTCCAAATCCTCTGGTTTCCCACTGCCATTTGCCATGTTGTCTGATTTCTCTTTTGCTTTTACGCTAACCCTGATTTCCCCTGTCATCCATTGTTGCCTCATCCTCCCTGTACCATGCTTCTTTTTGCTTGGAATGAATCTCTGCTGCGTCTGCTGAATTACTCCCAGAAACTCCTGCCATTACTGTTCCACTGTCTTTCCTGTTAGCCTACTCTCCCAATCAATTCAACCCAGTTCTTCCCTCATGCCTTTGTATTCACTTTTATTCAGTGGTAATAATTGTTAATTCTTCTATCTTCTCCCTGTCAAATTGAAGAATAGGTTCAATGATATTATGATCACTGCTGCTTAAAGTTTTTCGTTACCTGAAGCTCCCTTATCAAGTCTGCTTCATTGCACAACACTAAATCCAGTATTACTCGTTGCCTGCACCATAAGCCGCTCGAAAAAAAGCCATCTTGTAGACATTCCACAATTTCCTTTTCTGACAAAGCACTACCAACCTGATTTTACCAGTCCAGCTACATATTGAAATCCTCCCAATCATTATAACTTTGCTTTTTCTACACATCTTTTTTACCTCCCGATGTGTCCTCTGTCCCAGCTCCTGACTACGATTTGTAGACCTGTACATAACTCCAGCTATGTTTTTTTTTCACCTTTGCCGTTCCTCCATTCTACCCACACACACATTCCACACCATCTGTCCCTACTTTGAGTTTAGGGAACTGAGTGATAGGACTGCAAAACACTTTACCATAGTTCATAGTTTAGACATTGATTAAAATATTGCATTGTCAATTCATTGGAACGAGGCCACAATCTATTTCTTTGGCCAAATATTCTGTCTGTACTAGGGAGGAATGCAGACATTTGAAACTGTTAGAAAAGCAAGATTTGAAGAGGATTTGAAACTATAAAGAGATTAAGGTGGGTCAAGTGAACAGAAAAATATTGTATGGAATATTGTCGGAAATATTGTCTGTGCACTCAAAGACGTTGGCCGGTTGAATTGAAAGGCAGTGTATTATTTCAATGGAGAGATTGTCTTGAAGCATAGAGGAATTGTGCACCTGGATGACATAATAAAACCTTTATGTGTGCATAAAGCTTTGACGGAGTACGATAAATGTAGAAACTATCTGAAACAGAATACATGCAAAATTAGGGAAGATTTTCTCCAGTTTTGCAGAGCAGTGGCAAGACAACATCGAGAGAACAATGGGCATACTGACATGCAAATCAGTCCAGAGAAGATTCATTCAACTGATTCCTGTGTGGAACGTTTATTTCATGAGGAAATCTTGAACTGACCGACTCTGGATCTGCTGGAGTTTAGGTGAACAACATGTGATCTTGGTAGGGCCAAAAAATTCCAAAGTCTTTTCAAGTTGAATTCTAAAACAATATTTCAGCTTGTGTGAGAGATTACCAGGAGTGGACTGTCTATAAAACTGAAGAATATCTTTTTAAAGAAGATGTTGGTTGTTTTAATTCTCTCAATGTGTCGTGTATTTGTGAACTCTCTTCCCAGATAGCAATGGAGGATAAAACATTGAATATTCCTAAGGCAGAGGCAGACAGATTCTTGACTAAAAACGATGCACTAACATTGTAAGGGCAAAGGAAGAATAAGAGGGACAGTTGATAAGTTTGCAGTTGAGACCAAAATTGGAGGTGTAGTGGACAGCGAAGAGGGTATGCTCAGATTAAAACAGGATTTGGCCAGATGGACGAATGAGCTGAAAAGTGGCAGCTGGAGTTTAATCCAGATAAATGCGAGGTGCTGCATTTTGGGAAAGCAAATCTTAGCAGGACTTATACACTTAATGGTAATGTTCTAGGGTGTGTTGCAGAACAAAGAGACCTTGGAGTGCAGGTTCATTATTCCTTGAAATTGAAGTCGCAGGTAGATAGGATAGTGAAGGAGGCGTTTGGTATGCTTTCATTTATTGGTCAGAGTATTGAATACAGGAGGTGGGCGGTCATGTTGCGGCTTTACAGGACATTGGTTAGACCACTGTTGGAATATTGCATGTTATTCTGGTTTCCTTCCTATCGGAGAGATGTTGTGAAACTTGAAATGGTTCAGAAAGGATTTAGAAGGATGTTGACGGGGTTGGAGGATTTGAGCTACAGGGAGAGGCTGAACCGGCTGGGGCTGTTTTCCCTGGAGCATCGGAGGCTGAGGGGTGACCTTATAGACGTTTACAAAATTATGAGGGGCATGGATAAGGTAAATAGGCAAATAAGGTAAATTTTCCCTGGGTCGGTGAGACCAGAATTAGCGGGCATAGGTTTATGTTGAAAGGGGAAACATAAAAGAGACCAAAGGGGCAACTTTTTTGTGCAGAGGGTCGTGCGTGTATGGAATGAGCTGCCAGAGGAAGTGGTG
Organism: Hemiscyllium ocellatum; assembly: GCF_020745735.1. Classification (NCBI taxonomy): domain Eukaryota; kingdom Metazoa; phylum Chordata; class Chondrichthyes; order Orectolobiformes; family Hemiscylliidae; genus Hemiscyllium; species Hemiscyllium ocellatum. The sequence goes on along the minus strand of NW_026867726.1, from coordinate 1,076,732 downwards.
GAGGCTGGTACAATTGCAACATTTAAGAGGCATTTGGATGGGTACATGAGTAGGAAATGTTTGGAGGGATATGGGCCGGTGCTGGCAGGTGGGATTAGATTGATTTGGGATATCTGGTCAGCATAGACGGGTTGGACCAAAAGGTCTGTTTCCTTGCTGTACATCTCTATGACTCTATGGCTGTGTGATTGAGGTCAAAATCAGATCATCCAAGATCTTATTGCATGGCGGAGCTCGATTGGTGACTTACTCCTGATGCCAGTTTTTGCATTTCTGTTTTCTTTAGATACTGAAAAATTATGAGATGATTCTCATGAGCATGAAGACTTTTCCTTTCAGATTATTGGGCACAGCTTTCCATATGTGACTTTTAAACAGCACTCAAAAGCACTCAGGGAAGTTTCATAGTTTTGGAGAAAAATCAGGAGCACAGCGCAAAGTAAAACCATGCCTTGAAACTGCTTTCGAAATCAGATTGAGTCGAATGGATAACTTTAATTCTGCACATTCCTTTCAGTTCTTCTTGTGAGATGAGTTTCATTAGCAAGGCAAACATTCTGTTGTCTATGTGTAATTTCTATTCAGAATATGTTGATAAACCCCAGGGATTATTGTGGTGAAGGGACATTAACAGATATGTTACAAAGAGAGAAACGGGGTTCTGAACCATTTGACAGTGAATGGAGAATGATATAGCTTCAAGTCAGTGTGCTGTGTGACCTTGGAGATTGTATTCCTCACCATTTGATGCACACAAGCTATGGATATAGTGGGAATACATTCTCTGTTTTCAACAATTAAACTGATAGTCATATAGCATATAAATAGACCCTTCAGCCCAATCAATGCCAGCCAGGAAACACCTACAGATATTTTTTCCCAGTTACCTGAAGACCTATGAACTACTATGCCCTGGCAGTTTTTGCTTCAATGCTGCATTGCCTTGTATTATCTGTGACCTGAGTGTTTTTTGTTCTTTCAATATATGCACAAAATGGTTTTATTGAAGTAAATAACACAACTATAAAGACAGCAGCAAGCTCATCAGATCAATTAAAAAATCCTCATTTTTCAATAATTATAGAAAATACGATTGTCTTTTCAATTGATTTGGGAATTTAATGGAGCTAGACCAGCATTACTTGCCCTGGAGACGTTCCAGTCCAGTTGATGTTGGTCCATCCAAGTGGCTGGTAGGATGGAGTACCAGCAGTGCATCTCATGTGCTGGTTTAACTGCTGGTGAATGGAGTATTACACACGCCACCATGCTGTGATGAACAGCTCGCAGGAAAACACAGGAAATCTGACTCATTGTCAAAGCGAACATATAGGATTCAATTTATTATTTTTCTGAGAAATAGCAACCTTACAGATACAAGTCTATATAATAATGAAAGGAAGTCTGCTTCTATGTTATTGGTGTCCTTAAAATAACAGTGTCAAGCAGCTGGAGGATTCTTGCACTGAGCATGTGAATTAACATGGATGTTTTCAGAGATGGCTGGGCTGTCCTAGGTTAGTAATTGCTGATAATCCATGGGATGAGTCTCGTTTGTAATTTTGCCACTTACTGAGCACAGTTTGCCAGAACAAACCAACAAGTACCTTTAGTTGGTGCGTCTGAACGTATCAGAGCTTTCATGGCTGCCACCATATGGAATCATATAAAAAAGAGAAGGTCCATCGAGTCTGCACCACCCAGTGCTAATGCAAGTGTTGTATAAATTTTATGAAGTTACCTTCCTGATCAACCCTCCAAGGCAATGCATTCTAGACACGGGCCATCCTCTAGATTCAAAACATATTGCACAACTCCTCTCTCAATATCCCATTTTTCACTTTCAACATGTGTCCCTTGTTTTTGACCCTTTGACTAAGGGGAACTGCTGTTGTCTGTTCACTCTGCCTATACCTCTCATGCTCTTATACACCTCTGTCAGGTTCACTGCTTACCCTTTTCTGTTACAAAAGCAAGACTATCTTCATGGTTTGAGTTCTCTCTTGTTCTGTCACTTCTTCTAGAGTTTAGCATCTCACATATTTCAGTGTTAATTTTTATATGGCCCTCTGAACGATCTCTTTGTACCCTCTTGTAATCTAACACGTTCCTCCTCACCGTGACCCATCCAGCTAATCATTGCTCATCCACAACATTGTTTATCATCCTCCAATACACCCCATATCCCACATTAATATCATCAACATTTAGGAATATCAGAAACAAACCTTCATTTCCTTCCTGTTCTACAGATCTATTGCAGAGGACGAAATGGGAATTCCAGTCTCTTGTTTTTCATATTTTGGTGAATTGCCAGCGTGATGCAGTTGAGGTCTTTTATGACAGAGCCACAAATCATATTTTGGACATGGAGCTGAATTCTACTTTTACACTCCACCTGTCTGCATGTATTATTCAGAAGGCTTGTATATCATTAATGTTGGACGAGCCTTTGGCACTGTGTACTGAAACGTTGTACATGGGCCTGCAGCTTATCCTGTAAAACATTCACTGCAATAGTCAGAGCTGAAGTTATTTTTTCATCTGCAGGATGGACCCAGGTTCATTCAATAAGTTTGTTTGAAAGAGCTCGATGGATGAGGATAACGATTAAATTAAATTCTGTATTATAAACACACTATAGAAGATCAATTCACATTCTCATGTCTACGTTGAATTGGAAGCAAATTAAAAGAAAAAGCACCACAGTTCTGAATATTGTTTTAACAAGTGACATCATGTTGCAATAATGCGTTGTGGCAAAAAAGAAAATGTCTGCACTTGATGGAGATACAGAAATGCAGAGTGTATATGCAACATGAAAAAGAATCAAGTGTTAATAAAAAGGTATGAGGAACCTTTTCTTAATTTTCAAAGGAAACGAGAGACCACTTTTCCTGCAGTGATGTTTGATATTCCATCTATCTCACTTTTCCAACTTCGTGCTTTCTCCTGCCACTGATGGGACTTCTGGCACACCTCCTCCTCCCCTTTCCTACTCTTTCCTTACTCACCTACTTCCCTTACATTGCCTCTTCTAATGCTACCTACCCTTCCACTGACTATCTCCCTTCACACTTCTCGCACTGTATGTCACACCACTTCCCCTGTCACTCCCACTTTCCCTGACCCTCCGTTTCCCTTTTTGGCATCACAGTAGAAGCTGTTGATTTCTGTGCGACTACTGGTCATTAGTGAATGGTGAGCTTGGACTGATCAATGTCAAACAGTTTCAGACAATAGGATGTTTGTCACTGTCTGATGCAGCGCTAACAGGATAGTTTTGTTCACTGTTGGTACAGATTGGAGCTTCTTCCTGTCCGTCTGTCACAATATTTAACCAAACAGCCTCATCACAAACAAGACAACCAACTTCTGACAGAATCGGAAGGCCATGCATCAATTTTCTTTGAATATTGAGAGGACATTGTTCCAACAAACAATGCTCTTGCCTTTTGCTCTTTATTCCTTCAAGTGATCTTCCCATGTAATTTGAGGTGCATTCAGAGTGAATTCCCTTTCAATCGAAGCAGGGCTTGACTGAGGGTGGAATCGGCACCCTCAGCGGGCCTTTGTGGGCGGCACAGTGGCACAGTGGTTAGCACTGCTGCCTGACAGCACCTGAGACCCGGGTTCAATTTCCGACTCACGCGACTGACTGTGTGAAGTTTGCACGATCTCCCCATGTCTGCGTGGGTTTCCTCCTGGTGCTCCGGTTTCCTCCCACAGTCCAAAGATATGCGGGTCAAGTGAATTGGCCATGCTAAATTGCCCGTAGTGTTAGGTAAGGGGTAAATGTAGGGGTATGGGTGGGTTGTGCTTCGGCGGGTCGGTGTGGACTTTATGGGCCGAAGGGCCTGTTTCCACACTGTAAGTAATCTAATCTAATCTAATCATGGACCTTGAGCAAAACTGTGATTAATGGGAACTGGAGAACATTCTGTCCTGGTAATGGGAGCAATAGAAAAATCAATCTCTGCAAGGTATCTTCCAAGTGGCATGCCATCCTGACGAGCAACTAATTTGATCTTCATTCAGAAGTATTTCATAAACATCTTGGATTGTCCCTACAACAGCTCTGTGTGGATTTGCATTACTTGGATTGAAGGGAAAGATTGTAGCAACTCTCTGGCGACTTACCCAGAGTTACTGGAGACGACAAATAAACTCTGCCCTTGCTAGTGCCTTCCAAATCCCTGGATGAATATGTCCTGTTAAAGAAAAAAAAGATATTTTATGTTTGCACATTTTCATCTAACGTCTCGGAAAGGTAAGACCTTGCTGGATGAGTATGATGCCAGTGACATCAGGAGCATGACAAGACATTGATAAGAATTGGAATCGTTAATTCAGTTAGTTACTCATAGATGATTGATTGTGTGATGTCAGTGCCACTGAGTTCCACATTTTCATAATGCGTAATGTTAGTCATTCTCATATTTTTAAAATTTTCATTCAGAATCCATAACCAAATACTCGAGAGCCAACAGAAACGGCAGCTTCACTGTTTCCTTTCAGATCAGACAAATATCCACAGTCCAAAAGACTAAGTAAGTTGAAAGTGCTGGAAAACCTTAACAAGTTCTGAGCAGAGAGAAACAGATTTAACTTATTGAGTCGAATATGAGTTTTTCCCAATAGGGTAATATCAGGCTTAATATTCTAACTCTGTTTCTATCTCCACATACTGGCTCACCTGAAGTGTTATGCCACTGTTTTCTGTTTATATTGCAGATTTACATTTTACCCAGTATTTCGCAGCACAGTGATTCATTGGGGGGGGGGGGGGAGCAGAGTGGGAATGGGAGTGGCATGGCGTCTCAGTGGTTACCACGACTATCTCACAGTACAGGGTCCCGGTTTGCTTCCACACTCAAGACTGTTTGTATTGAGTTTTCACATTCTCACCGTGGCTGCAAGTGTTTCCTCCAGGTGCGCCAAATTCCTCCCACAGTCTAAAGACTTTCAGTGGATTGGCTATGCTAAATTTCCCACCTAACACACTTTTGAATAAATGCAAACACGCAGGTACCACAGTTGAAAATGTGTTGCTGGTTAAAGCACAGCAGGTCAGGCAGCATCCAAGGAATAGGAAATTCGACGTTTCGAGCATAAGCCCTTCATCAGGAAACCACTGACGATTGGGAATGAGAATTCCAACTCAATCGGCCCTTAGAGAATTTCTCCTTATCACTGTTCCTACAGAGGTTGGAGAATCATTGTTTCTTTTTCTGGTCCCTCTCCTCCATCGGTCACGACAAATTATCAGTGTAACTAAGTGTGTGACATGGCAAATGATATCAGTCTCAGACACAGTGTTAGGAACATATCAGGCAGGTTTCTTCAATTTGCAAAAATAAATAATCTAAAATAAAAACAAAGTTACTCAGAAAACGATGGAAAGATAAATGACATAGTTTGGACATTGATGATATGTGTATCATTATTTATTTTCCTATGAATCTGACACACACAAACACATCTGAAAGCAAACAGAAAAAAAATTCTGCAGAATATTAGTTTGGAGGAGCCTTTTCCAAATAATAGTTGATTTCATGGCAAAAGGAAAATTGAGATGGTCTCAATTGTTGCTCTGCCTCACAGATGCTGCTGGCAATGGGGTTTCTTCCTGGAACAGTAGGACTTGGCTAAATTCCCTTCTCTTCTGGCAGTGGGGAGTTTCCAATGAATCCTCAAAAGGAACCCTCCATGAGTAGTAAAGATGTCTGATGAATTTTCTGCTTTCTATTAAAGAGGCATACAGTGTGTTAGGCTTCATTTGTAGACGGATTGATTTCCAGTGCCACAATATCATGTTACAACTATACAAAATGCTGGTGCGACCAGCCTTGTAATATTGTGTACAGTTCTGGTCCCTGTATTACAGGAAGGACGTGGAATCATTGCAAAAGGTGCAGAGGAGATTTATCAGGCTGTTGCCTGGTTTGGAGGGAAGATCTTATGTGGACCGGCTGAGAGGGGGTTGATAGAGACATACAATATGATCAGAGGATTAGGTAGGGTAGACAGTGTAAGTTTTTTTTCCCCTAGGATGATGATGTCAGCTTGTACGAGGGCGCATAATTACAAATTTAGGGGTGATAGATTTAAGACAGATGTCAGAGGCAGGTTCTTTACGCAGAGAGTGGTAAAGGTATGGAATGCACTACCTGCTAATGTAGTAAACTCAGCCACATTAGGGAGATTTAAACAATCTTTAGATAGGCACATGAATGATTTTGGGTTAGTGTATGGGGATGAGCTGACAATAGTTCACAGGTCGGCACAATATCGCAGGATGAAGGGCCTGTTCTGCGCTATATTGTTCTATGTTCTATATGTTGCTGTCCATACGAACAAATAAAGTGATGGAACAATGGCTGTGGCTTTTCAGACAAGTTACATTTTCTCCCTCTCTGAGTAAAAACATACAACAACGTTACCCGTGCACCAACGTGAACCATGTAAGGTCTGGTTAAACATTCCCCTGATTGCATACTCCATCCCTGTTATTTGTTCCATTTAGGAGTGATTTGCAATTTATCATTTGAAAATATTTTTTAAAATGGTTTCATAATTATTGTACAATAAATTCATGTCTTCAAAGTACTGTGTTAGAATGAATATATTATTTTATTAAATTAAATCCTCAGTTTTATTCTCTCATCTCTTTGCTACGCCCAGTACACTCTCCTCAGTGTCCTTTATGATTCAATGTAAACATCTCTTATTCTCAGGCCTGAAGTGCCCTGACCTTGTAGGCGTCATGAGGGCATGCAAATGGTTACTTTCCAAGGTCAGAGGGGTCCAAACCAGAGCGCATAGATTTAAGGTGAGAGGGTTAAGATTATAAAGATACCTGAAGGGGTAACTTTTGTACACAGAGGGTAGTGTGTGCATGGAACGAACTGGCAGCGAAGGTGATGGAGGCTGGTACAATTACAACATTTAAGAGGCAATGGATAGGTATGTGAAAAAAAAATTGAGAGGATTATGGGTCTAATGCTGGCAAAGAGTACGACATCAGATTGGAATATCTGGTCGGTGCAGATAAGCTGGAATGAAGGGTCTGTTTCCGTGCTGTATGACACTGTGATTCCATCAGGCTTTCATTCCAGCAAAGAGTAGAGTGAAACATCAGTGAAAAGCTTCTAAAACCATTGCATATTTTTCTTTCAGTTTAGGGGTTCATTACTAGACACAATACATCAGATGTAGTCTCAGCATTGTCATGTACATCCTAATGATTTAACCCAGTAGCCTTTGCATAAAACAGCAAGATTTGATACCCTTTTCTAATTATTGGCTGAATCTGCTGACTAGGTTTATGTGGCTTATGAACTGGAATGCACAAAACATTCTGTACCAATGAGTTCTGTGATTTTCTCTCCATTTCAGTAGGTTACTGTTATTTTCTCTGTTCAACACAACATTGACTTCTCTTAACCTACATTATACTGTTTTCTGCCAATGTTTTGCTCACTAACTTCCCCTGTCTGTATACCATTGCAGAGTCCCCATGTCCGGTTAAATGACTACCTTGGTGAATGATTACCTTGGTGAATGAGTAACTGAGCTCCACGCCAATCAATCCTCTCATCCAAGTCATTGGTATAGATTGTAAATAGTTGATCATCTCACATTGAACCCCGAGGAACTCCACATAGTTACAACTTTACAATCTGAATATCCCGAATATTTATTCCCTGATAGTTAATCGGGTTTTCCCTGTTGCTGAGTAGCAGGCTAGAAAGGTTGGATGGCCTCATCCTATACTGTGTAATAAACTTCGCCAGTTGTATTACTTCAATCTATTTATGCGTAAATCCTGAGAGGGCAGAATGGTCTCCTTCTGTCTCATTATAACGATGCTGACTGGCTGAATGGGATCTTTCTTTACTTCTGTAACATTACGGAGTGCTTGAGAGAACAACACATTGGTTAGGAGCAGCAGCTGGTCATTCAGCCCCTTGCGCCTGCTGCACCATTCAGAATTTGCGTTGTTGATGTGATTGTAACTAAACATCATTTTCGTGTCTGTCCTAATAAACATGGATTCTCCAGTTCATCAAAGTTCTATGGAACGCAACCTTGAGTGTTTTCTGTAATCCAGTCTTCACTGCTCCCTAGGAATGAGAACACCACAGATTATACAACCCAATTAGAAACAGATACGACCACTCAGCCCCTCAAACTTGTCTACATTCCCATTAACTCTCTTAAACCAAATTCTTATCAAATTCAGTCTCCACTGACCTCGTGGAAAGACAATTCCAGGAAAGATCATATGATCAATGAACACTGGAGGAGAATGAGGCCATTCAGCCCATCTTTTCTGCCATGACATTTGATCATGGCTAAAATATTTCTGAACCCCATTCTCCTGCCTTCTCCGACTAACCAATGATAACTTATTAATTAAAAACTTATATATCTCTGTATTAAACATCGTGTGTACCTGTACATGGGGTTATGTTTGTATATTTGTGTGTAAACGTCCGTATCTACGTGCGTATCTCTGTGGGCATGTGTTATGTGTGTTAGTGTCAGTATCTCAGTTTGTGTGTGCCTCTGTCTGCATCTCTGTGCAAACATGTTTTTGAAATAAATAGATTGAACTTGGAATCAAAGTCTTCCTCCTCCCCTCTCTCCGTCTGTCCCTGTTGTTCATAGAGTTTATAGAATCGCTACAGTGTGGAAACAGGCCCTTCAACCCAACATGTCCATACTGATCCTTCGGACTCACCCAGACCCGTTCAAATGCAATCTTACGCTTACCCATGACTAATGCCCCTAACCTACACATCACTCGGCACTATGGACAATTTAGCATGTCCAATTCACCTAACATCCACAACGTTGGACTGCGGGTGGAAACCAGAGCACCCAACGGGAACACGCAGACACGGCGAGAATGTAAAACTCCACGCAGACACTCACCTGAGGGTGGTCACGAAAGCGGGTGCTTGGCGTTGTAAGGCAGCAGTGCTCACCTCTGGGTTTTGTGATTAGATACATAAAATACTGGACTACCCACACACTGCATCGGTGGCACAGTTTTTAAATTTGAGAAGATAATAAATCCTTTGCTGTGAATCTGTCAAATTGCATGGCCGTTTGATTTTTCAAATAATATCTTTGGAAGCACAGAGCAGTGTTGTCTGATACTAAGCAATGTTGTTCCGGCGTCATTACCACTACTTTTTCAGGAGTTTTCAATACATTCTCACGTAACTTTTAAGCATTGCAAGTCACAGAGTGAGAAATACATTCATCTAATCTCCTGACAAAATGGTTCACTCGGAGGTGAGCATTTCCATTCTGACAGGACAAGTATATTTGCAACCCTCAATCTACCAGCATTGTGTGTGTGTGTTTATGTGTGTGTGTGTGTCGGTGATGCTGTCAGTTTGGATGGTGCTGTGAGCTGATGCCCTCTCTCCCTCCCAGACTGAATCCTCGAAAGCTATCACCCTCTTTCCCTGTCACTGCAGTAGTGTGGGATGGCCAACTGAGGGAGAGATTTTGTTATTTTAAGCGCCACAGAACTGCACCCATATACAGATACTCAACAGAGTCAAATACAGACACACAGGTACAGTGGGGGAAATGGATATTGGGCACTCCACCACCCGGCTTGGCCCTTTCTGTCCTATTCCAAGCTGTCTCTCATGGAATAGGAAACGGGGAGGGATGGAGTGAGGGTGGGGTTGGCTGATCTTGTTGTTAATGCTGGTGTTGGTCGGGGGCAGGAGATGGTGATGTGTTCAGAGGGAATCAGTCAACAGTGTTGTATCTACGTGGTACTATTAGTGAGGGAGATATAGTAGAGGGGAAAAAGATCGAGAGAGGGAAGATGATGCATGCTGCCGTGAGAGTGTAGAGCATGAGCCTTGCTCGGGGTCGGTGCTATAACAGATATACAGTGAGTGTGAGAGAGCAGGAAATACAGTGACCCTTATCCTGACAGCGCGGGGAAAGTTATTGATGCTTGTCCTGTATTGCTGGACATTTCTTCAGACCGCAGATGCTAATCTGGGTGGTGAACTCAGACCATGCTAGATGGGTCTGGTGGTGTGGCCCTCTCTGGGAAGACAATTGTCCCTCTCTGTACTAGCCCATTCACCAGGCCCTCCGTGCCCCATCAACAAACTGTGGTGTAATTGCCCCTTATCTGCCATGGTCAGGATAAACTGTGCAGGGCAGCTCCAACCTGAGAAAGCTCAACCATGTGACCATTTTTAAAGACGGCACCAGTGCTAGGGATCACAGAGTATCCGGGTGATAGTGAGTACCTCCAGCCATGATTGGTGGGAAAATCGGCTGGCATTGAATGAGAGGGACAGCATGGGGTGGGCTGGGTAGTTAATGAGGTGAGTTTCAGAAGATAGCACCAGGGAACTAGCTCAACCTCATGAGGACAATCCCTCTGTCACACTCAATGAAAATGTCACTGAGTAAATTTATTGTTAGAGTCAACCTAATGAGCCGAAGACTCTGCTGACCCCAATCCAAGTTACAACGCTGCAGCTGCTTGACCAATGCTCTCCATCACAGAGAAGGAGCTGAAGCCACCCTACCCATTGGAGATAAGGCAGTGTGGAGGGGTGGTTGAGTTATCAGTGGAGCACTTTATGGCAAGTCGTCATAATTCATGTAGTTTTAAAATAGAGTTTGAAAATGATGAACCAGGATTAAACTTAAACTTCTAAATTGCTGAAAAGCCAATTTTTGTGATATTGCTCAAGAATTTCCCAAATTCGATTGGGACAGATATTCGCAGCCAAGAGGGTCAATTGAGAAGCGGGAAGCCTTCATAAACGAGACGTCAGGAATAGAGTGACACTATGTCCCTGTTAGGGTGAGGTTAAGGATGGTCCATGTAAGGAATGCTGGAGGATTGGAGAAAGTGATGTTCTGGGCACGGATAAAAGGGAAGCATATCTCAGGTATAAACAGCAGGAATTGAGGTTTTTTCTTTCCTTAATTCATTCGCGGGATGAGTGCGTCCCTGGCTAAGCAAGCATCTATTATCCATTCCTAATTGCCCATAAGGCAGTTATCAATCAACCACATGGTTATGGGTCTGGAGTCGCATATAGGCCAGACCAGGTAAGGATGGCATATTATTTCCTTAAAGGGTGTTTATGAACCAGATGGACTTTCCAACAATCGGAATGCTCGTCATTAGCCTCTTAACTCCTTATTGAAAGTGAATCACTAGAAGAGTCTGAAGGAAACTAGAGTATACTTAAGAGGGAAATTGGGAGCATAAAAAGGGGACATGTGATAGCTTTGGCAAATAGAATTAAGGAGAATTTCAAAGGAATTCTACAAATACGTCAAGGACAAAAGAGTAAATGTGGAGCGAATAGGACATCCTTAAAGATCAGCAAGACTACCCATGTGTAGAACCACAGGGAATGGGGAGGTAGTGAAAGAATATGTTGTATTGTTATTTCCTGTGGAGGAGGATATGGAAGCTAGAGAACTTGGGAAATAAGTCGTGACATCTTGGAAAGTGCCTGTATAACAGAGGAGCTGCTGGATGTCTTAAAACATGCAAAGGAAGGAAAATGTCCTGGTTTTTATTAAATGCACGCTCGAACTCTGTGGGAAGGTAGGGAAGTGATTGTTGTGCCCCTTGCTGTCATCAATAGCCACAGGTAAAGTGCCACAAGACTGGAGGATTTAAGAAGGGTAATAAGGAAAAGCCAGTGAACCTGACGTTACTGGTGGGTGAAGTGTTGGAGGGGATTATGAGGCATAGGATTTTCACGCATTTTGAAAGGTAACGACTGATTAGGGATAGTCAACATGACTTTGTGTAAGCAATATTGTGTCGCACTGACTTGACTGAGATGTTTTTGAAGAAGCGACTAAGATGATTAATTGGGATAGAGTGGTGTACATTATTGATGTGGAATTCAGTAAGGCATTGAATAACATTGTGCATGGTTAACTGTTTAACAAGGTTGGTTCATATGAAATACATGGAGAACTAGCCATTTGAATACCAAACTGGCTCAGTAGTCGGAGACTGGGTGGTGGTAGAGGGTTACAATATCCTTGCAAAGAATTGCAATGCCCCCCCCCCCCCCCCCCCGCGGCGCAGATAGTCAAGTTTATTGAGTAATCCAATAGCACGGCCTGCAAAGCTCTGCATTTTAGCCGTTACCTTACCACAGTTTATGGTGTCTGAGCTGGTTCTGTGAGGCAGATTCAGAATTCGAGGAAATGAACCATTCCAGCAGTTCTGGCCATGTTTTGATTCAATGTTTGATTTCTTGGGATTGGACTCACCATTGTCTCACTTATCCCGTTATTGCAATCCCCCATCTCCTTATTCATATTTTCACTAAGTTAACAGTTTTTTTTTGTCTGCATCTTTCCCTGGCTTTAGTTTTTGACTCCCTCATGCATCGAGTGCTGGCATGGTGAAACTCAGAAACATTGGAATGGCATGTGTCAGGCTGTTGTTCACTTTCCGATGTGTCCCATGTGGTGTTCCGTGGACAGGGGTGTTCCTGCAGCCCTGACACTCATATTTGAAACTTGATATGCTCCTATTCACGGAATGCCTCTGTTTTTCTCTTTCAGTTGATTGTGTGGTCAGTAGCACGAGGAAAATACTGGAGTATAATTGTAAAGCAACAGGCATCTAACTTGTAGCTGAGGAGCCTCTGACTGACTCTTGTTTCTGATAAGGTAGTGGATATGCTAGGGATGAGGTGCTGGAGGTTGTGTTGTGAGCTGCCTCAGACATTCAGAGAGACCTGAGGATTTGGTGACCCAACTCTGGATGGAACATGGGGACGGTAGTTTTTGGGTCTGTAACATGAACAACAAATGGAGCAAAGGCTGCAGAGAGGGGAAGCTCTGAAACCATGGAGTGAGTGCGTGTAGGGAAAGTTATCTGCTTATTTGTCTGTTTTTTTTAATGCCTGGATAAGCACACCCTCTCACTCACCACGTTACATAGGCTGATGCACACTCTCCGTATCTGCTCCACTCACGCTCTCCCTCTCTCACATGCGCACACGTGCACTGTACTCTGTCACACGCACACATGCACACGCAGCCTCATTCTCTCCCTCCCGCACTCACACACACAAAGTCACCCTCACTTTCTCTCAAGTGCACAGTGTCACTCTCTCTCTTTCCCCTTCACACAGACAGGCCATCTCTCTCACACATTTGCACACGCACTTGAACCACATGTATGCACATATACATCTGCGGAGTGCAATTGCATTTGCCCATTTGTATTTGCAGATGCATTTTATTTTGTACCAAAAACGTACAATTTGTCGACAGTCAGTCAATGTGATATTTTACAAACTCTGAGCTTGGAAATAAAACCAATCGGACTCCAGATGAAGACACAGACAGCGTCCAAACAAGGTCTCACGCTTAGAGTACATTGTCTGGCCGCAAGAGTTATTTAATTTAACTGATGGTAGTTCCAGGTAGTGACTTGAAATAATTTCTGCGATTTGCATATTAATCAATCACACTTGCCCCTCCATTCTAACTGATTCAGCATTTAAAAGTCATCTTAGGTGTGCACAGTTCATGTGCATAAGTTGTACTACCCTTTGATCTTTTCCTTATAACTTCTGTGTTTAAGGTCTTCCTCTCTCTTCCACCTAATGAAGGAGCAGCGCAATGAAACCTTGTTGTTACAAATAAACCCATTAGACTCTAACGTGGTGTCGTTTGATTTTTGACCTTGTCCAACCCAGTCCAAAACCAGCGGCTCCATATCATGGTGTTTACTGGTTAGCTAATCCTCTCCATTAACAAATAAATTGTTCCTAATCCTATGTGTTATTGTCTTGCATACTAATTTTTTGAGAGGCACTTCATGCACTGATGTCCGGAAGTCCAGATATAATACATCTATATGATTCCCATTTTCCACCTTGCTTATTACGTTTTTTTCCCCAGAAGCTGGTAAGCCCGGGTTGTTTACTTTGGAGCAGAGAAGACTGAGGGGGATGTGATTCAGAAGGATAAAACTACAAAGGGCATGGACAGGGTGGATAGACAGTAGTGTTCATATTAATCAAATGGCCAAAAACAAAGGAACACACTTTAAAGTGAAGGGTTTGAGGATTAGAGAGGATTTGAGGATTATTTTTCACCCAGATGGTGTTGGGGTCTGGTATGTACTTCGTGAGAGGGGAGCTGTTATGGTATCCACTAATAGCTAAATAGGACTTGGGCGAGCTTTTGAAGTGTTATAACATTCCTGCCTGCAGGCTTCATGTTGGAGAGTGGGACTGGTGTAGGTAATGCTGTATTTCGGACAGTACAAAGATTATGCTCCTATGACTTTATGGTGTGGACATGGATTAATGGGTTTCTGAAGAGAATATTAACAAGAATTGTAAGGGTGAACTGTCAATGGAAAGGGTGAGAGAAAACAAGTGCACCTTCGTTACAGTCTGAACACAGAGGTAGATGAATAGAGAATAGGGTAATAGCAGAACTCTGAAGCACTACTTCAGTTCAGACTTCACAGAAGAAAACAAACCAAACAAATCAAATTTCCAAGCAAGACTGGAAATCTTATGTCTCGAGAGAATAATAATGAAATTAATAAATAAATGCTTTGGGAGAAATTACTTGGACTGAAAGTACGGTTGAATTTAGAATGCAGATGGAAGGTGAGAAGGTAAAGTCCAATACCAGGGTTCTGGGCTTACTCAAAGTAGGCAACAATAGGATGAGGGAAGAGTTGGCTCAAGTTGACTGGAAGCTAATACTTTATAGTGGAAACATTGATGAACAGTGGATGGCTTTCGAAGATTTTTTTCCAAGTGCTCAGCAGCATCATGTAATAGTGAAATGGAAGGACTGTAGGAAAAAGGGTAATCTGCCATGGACGTCTCAGGAAACAAGGGAGACGATCAAAATAAATAAATGGTATAAATAATGGCAAAGACCAGTGGGAGACTAGAAGATTGTGAAAACTTTAAAGGTCAAAAGTGAGCAACAAAAAAGCTATCAAGAAACATAAGATACATCATGAGAGTAAACTACCTCAGAATATAAATTCAAACAGCTACCCTTTGAACTCTTTTAAATCTCTTCCCTCTCACCTTAAACCTATCCTCTCTTGTATTGGACACCTCCACCCTGGGGAAAAGGCCTTGTCTATGTATCCTATCCATGGCACTCATGATTTTATAAAGCTCTGTAAGGTCATCCCTACCTCTCCTTATATATATAAACATCCCATTTTAAATACTTTTGTCCCCCTTCCAGGTTATAAACTCCTTCCTATAGCAGGGCGATAGGAATTGGACTCAGTACTCCAAATGTGGCCTACCCATCGTCTTGTACAGCCACAACATGATGCCCCAATTCCTAAAGACAATGCTCTAACCGATGAAGGTAAGCGTGCCTAATGCCTTCTTCACCGCACTGTCTACCTGCGACTCCACTTCCAAGGAACTATGTACCTGCACCCTAGGTCTCTCTGCTCGAATATACTCCCCAGTGTCCTACTGCTAACTGTATAAATCCTGCTCTAGTTTGTCTAACAAACTGCAACACCTCACATTTATCTGCATGAAGCTCTACCTGCCAATCCTCAGCCCACTTTCCCGGTTGATCAAGATCTCATTGTTCTCTAAGATAACCTTCTTCATTGTCCACTATTAACACCAATTTTGGGGGTTTTGTGTACGAACTTACTATCCATTGTTCCTATATTTTCATCCAAATAATTTACAATAACAATGAACAGCAGCAGCCTGGTCCTTGTGGCACACCACAGGTCACAGGCCTCCAAGTGAAACAACAGATCTCTCCCAGCACCATCTAACCCCTAGTATCAAGCCAATTTTGTATCTAACTGGTTTGCTTTCCCTGATCCTCTGCGATGTAACCTTATTAATTAGGTTACCACGAGGAACCTTGTTGGGCCTCACTAAGGTTGACGTAAACAACGTTTGCTGCTGTACCTTCATCTATCTATGGGCGGCGTGGTGGCTAAATGGGCGTCGCGGTGGCTCAGTGGTTAGCACTGCTGCCTCACAGCGTCAGGGACCCGGGATTAATTCCCACCTAGGGTAACTGTGTGGATTTTGTACATTCTCCCTGTGTTTGCGTGGGTTTCCTCCGGATGCTCCAGTTTTCTCCCACAGTCCAAAGATATGCAGGTTCTGTGAATTGCCTGTGGTGTTAGGTGGATTAGTCAGGGGCAAAAATAGTGGGTTTGGGTTTCTCTGCGAAGGGTCGGTGTGGATTTGTAGGGCCGAGAGGCCAATTCCCACACTGTAGGTAATCTAATCTACCCTGCGGACCACGTCTTCACAAACTGAAAGCTAGTTTTCAGACGTGGATTCCCAGAACCAAAGCCGTGCTAAATATCCCCAATCAGTCCTTGCCTTTCCAAATGCATGTAAATCTGCATCTCGGAATCTCCTACAAGCACTTACCCATCCTTGATATCAAATTCACTGGTCTGTAGATTCCCGGGTTGTCCTTGCATTCTTGTTACACATAATGCAACAACATTAGCTGTCTTCCTGTCCTCCAGCACCTCAACCGTGACTGACAATGATACACAAAAGAAAGTCAAGAGAACTACAAATTTCCTAAACCAGAAACGAAGACAGAAATGTGCTGGAAAAGCTCAGAAGGTCTGTAAGCATCTGTGCAGAGAAATCATAGTTAATGTGTTACAACACAGGGTAAAACTCCGCCCCTCCCCAACCCATGCGCTAACTTAAACTTGCAACATGGAAAAGATTTAGCCCGTGCTGTAACCTATAAAAATTCGGAAGGCCAAGAACCATCCTAAAGGTCAGTATTTAAAGTAAAAAAATAACAACTTTTTAAAAGTCTTACAGAGATTAATAAACAAACAACTAGTTGCAACCCCTTTCTCTGACTATCTTTTACTTTCCCTCCTACAATACTGGTCCAATAAAAACACCTCAATTAAATTGACCAAAACATTCAAATTTCAGAACCATCCAGCTGTCGAATCATCTCTTTGTATCCTCCTCTATTCTGTTTGCTTCTCCTTAGAGTTTCTGTTTCACAGCTCATTGATAAATAAAGCTACATTTAAGAGAGCTATTCTCTGGGCAGTCTGCCTATGTTGCTGGCATGGCGGTTCTCCCCCAACTTTCGATTTTTTTTGGCTTTATACCCCAAAACAGGGGGTCAATTCATTTTAAAAAATTGTCAAAATGCCAAATTCAAACTCGAGTGTAGTTTAGTTTCTTGGGACATAATTTAAAGTGATTGATCAATTTTGATTTTATTTTTGTCTCATAGCAAACCACGTTCTGCCAGCTTCTGTTCCAAATGTACATTCTAAATATTGCAGAGGTCACTGTGTTTGTGAACCCTTCAACTCTCTTAAAGGTACAGTACCCTTTACACGTTCCTAACACCTTCCCTCTCAATTAAGAACCATTATAATGAAACAGTGGTATCATTTGTTTTCTATTCTTTAAGCACATTACCATAACATACAGATCTTTTAAACCTAAGTGCACCTTAACTTCTTCCCATATGCCTATATTTATCATTGTATAAATACAAATCTTGTCTAAACTTTACCAGTTAAATCTGTGAGAACACAACTATGATTACATTTTTAATGCATGTTATATGTACAATTTTTAGATTAAAAGTCTGCAATCTTTGACTCCAATGTAATAGTCTTTAAAGCTTTCAAAGAATATATGCAGATTGGGATCCGTGCACACAACCGTCTCCAACACGCTGTTTGTGAGTACACTTTAAAATATTATAAGTTTAGTAACAAACTCATGACTTTTTTCTCAGTAATGGAATATTTTCTCTGGTAGATGTTGAGTTTCCTTGAAAAGTGCAATCCTATCTCATGGTCCTATTGCAGTATAGCTCCAACTCCTATGTCACTCACGTCGATGGCAACTTTGAAAGTTTTGAAGGGTTTGGTGCAGCTGAAACTGGTTTGGTGGACAATATTTCTTTTTAATGGTCGAATGCCTCCTGGCATTGTTCTATCCACCAAAACTTTGTGTTCTGCTTCAGCAAGTCGGTTAACCGTGCCACAACACTGCTGACGGTTGAATCAAACTTCCGATAGAGTTCCTCGGAAACTTTTGGCTTTTTATTCTATGGGGTGAATCTTCCATGACCGATATTTTGTCGCAAGAACATTATATCTGCTTTCGCGAATTCAGTTTTGTTTAATTTTATCACCAGGTTTGTCTCTTGTACTCGTTCAAAAGGATCTGCCAACTGTACCAAGTGATCTTTCCAGAACTAACGAAAGATCACTACGTCTTCCAAATGGACTGCACAGTTTTTAATCAGGCCACAATTCTGTCTATGAGTCTTTGGAATGGGTTGGATGGGTTTCGCATTCCAAAGCGCATCACTTTGAATTGATACAGTCTATTTGGCGTTACAATTCAGAAATATCTTTCACCATCTCTGATAAAGGTACCTGACAGAAACTACGCATTAAGTCCAACTTAGCGATGTAACTGACTTGTCCAACTTTCTCAATACAGTCCACTAATGTCGGAATTGGATATAAGTCTGATTATGTAACAGTGTTGACCAAAAGTCCAGCCAAAATCATTGAGTCCCATCCGGTTTGAGAACTAAGATGGTCAGCGATTTAACTTATTGGTTTAACTTATTTTACCACATCTTCTCCCACAATGCCTTTCTTAATGACCAGCACTGTGACCTAACATGTCCCATCATATGGCAGTGAAATGCCTTTTACCAGTGCCCTTCTGAAACCACCGGCACTGAAATCTTCTGTGTTCCACTCTATGACAGTAAAAATACCTGAGGCCTTTCATCTCCTTTCCATTCTCTTGGGCATATTCTTTAACCTGTGGTAAACCCTTATTCTCTACTCATTCTTTTATACTATAGCATCCCCCCTTCTCGCAAATTCTGTCCCTCGCAGGAAGAAATTCTGGCTGGAAGCTTGTCTTATGCAGTAACATGCATTCATCTGCTAATTCTCCTGCTCTTCTCAATTCCTGAACTTTCTGTTCCTCCACATGATTTCTTATCATCTCTGGAAGTGAGTTCTTCAACTCCTTCAGCAGATTAATCTCCATTAGAGCCTCATATGTCACATCTATCTTTAAAGCAAACATCCATCTATCAAAATGCCTATATTTAGTTCTTTCAAACTCAACATAAGTCTGACTTGGTTCCTCCTTTATGTTTCTGTTCAGCTGTCAATGTGTCTGATACCAATTTGTGAGCACTTCAAACAACTTTTTTGACGTCTTCAGAATCTCTTAACTCCTCATTTGACAGCGGACAATATACTTCACTCACCCTACCTACCAGTTTATTTCGAACTAGCATCCCCCATAAATCCTTGGACCATTCCATCTGCCTAGCCAAGTTTTCAATGAAATAAGATTAGATTAGTTACAGTGCGGAAGCAGGCCCTTAGGTCTGAAAAGTCCACACGGATCCACCCGAAGTACTCCCAGACCCGTTCCTCTACATTTACCCCTTTACCTAACACTACGGTCAGTTTAGCATGGCCAATTCTCCTGACCTTCACATCTTTGGATTGTGGGAGGAAACCGGAGCAAGCCCACGCAAACACGGGGAGAATGTGCAAACTCCACACAGTCAATCGCCTGAGGCGAAAATTGAAGTCGGGTCTCTGGCGCTGTGATGCAGCAGTGCTAACCATTGTGGCACGGTGCCGCCCTTCATCTCTACTGCTTCAACATTTTTCTCATCAAAATGTGCCAGCGTTTTGACATAATTGTATGTATTGCTATCTTCCCTTTTAATCTGTATCCTATTAACTTGACTTTGCTGACTAAATCGCAACATCCCAAGTTCAAATTCTCTCTCTTTTTGCTCAGCTGTGAACCTTCTCTTTCCCTTTTTTTTCTCTCTCTCTCTTTTGTCTTGCTTTCTGTTTCTTCTCTCTCTTTTTCTCTCTCCCTTTGGTTATCTTTACACTCCATTTCCCTCAACTGTAATTTAAGTTTTTTCCACTGTACTGCCCTTGTCTGTTTCTCTGACGCACCTTCGTGTTTGAGTAATTCCCTGACAATTTCAGCTTTACTTTTTCTTTGGTTAAACACAAAACTATGCTCTTCGCTAATTCTAAAAGTTTGGCCTTTACCATTCTTTCTAAACTTTCTTGGCAAATTTAAGAATCACCTTCAAACCTCTCTCAAACTTTTAAGAGCCATTTCTCTCACATTTAATTTATCCAATCACACGTTTCGACATTCTATTTAAAGATCTCAGACACTTACATGTAAATGTTTAAATATACTGTGCTTTTTTCATACCTCAAATCTATTCAAATCTACCCCGATCACAGTTTAGATTTGTCTAAACCTTTCCAAATCGCGGACGAAAGCCCCCAAGCTATTACAACACAAGGTGAACACCTCTGCTAATTTGAACCAGCTTCACAGAATAAGTTCACCTCTTGCAGTAATCTCCTAAGTTTTGAGAGGCAAAGATCCATTTGCTGAGTTACTATTGAATGTAAAAAGAACAACTTTGTTATTTAAGTACGATAGAGAATAATAAAACAAAGAACTATTTAGAAATCCCTTCGGTTAAAAGTTTGTTTTACCTCCCACTCTACAATACTGGTCTGATTAAACAAAAAAAAATAAAATTTACAAAACATATAATCATGTTTCAAAACCAGTCACCTTTGTCGATTCTCCTTTGTAGATTTTACTCTAGTTTGGGTTCGATGTTCTGCTGTGCAAATTTCTTACAGACAGGTACCTTCAGGAAGCTCTTCAGCGTGCAGTCTATTTTTGTGGATGCCCTTGGCAGTGTTCCCTTTTAAATATTCAAAATGTTCGCTTTTATACCTCAAAACATCGGTTCATTGATTTAGATGCCATCAAATACATTATATTTCAAACATAATTTGCTTTCAGTATGTTGGGGTATGATTTGAACTGACTGGCCGAATTTGAAATGGTTTTTGTTCGTGGCAACTCAGCCTCACTATTGATTTCACGATCAAATGTTACGTTTTAACTTCTTTCATAACACTTTGTGCCAGTTTTCAGTCTCTCTTAAAGGTAACATATACCTCTACACATTCATTAGAAAATCTTTTATCTGCCCTGCGTAGCTTTCCATACAGTTGATCAACTTAGTGAGTTCACATAATAGTCTTTCCTGTTCCAAAAATAGACCCATTTTCTCTCATTCTTCCTTTACCTAAATCCTTCTTTCCAATCATTCCAATTACTTACAATGTCACTGGTATTCTTCGACAATGTAATGCAAAGTGTGTGAGATGACAGAATGAGATGTAATCACATTCCTACATGAAGGAGTAAATATACAACGTTTCCAATCTTTCTGGTATCAAGAAAGACGTAACAAATCTCCTTTATTCATGGCTTGGGAAAGTGAACAAATGATGTTCATGTACCGAACAGCAGTAATACAATGAACCTTTACTGGGACCATTGAACGACCAAATATTTAGTTTTCTCCCTAGAGGTTAAATTCGTTTTTTTTTCAATTCTGTGATGCATACGTTTTTATCAATATGCAATCATCATCGGTGACAAAACCAGAAGTTGCTGGAAATGCTCAGTAGTTCTGGCAGTGTCTCTTGTGAGAAAGCAGATTCAACATAGTGCCAAGGAATGGGTGTGGGTTGTTTATTTTTTTGCCAATAGGGTTCAGCGATGTGCCGGTTCGATACATCGGTCAGGGGTAAATGCAGAGTAATAGATTAGAGGAATGGGTCAGTGTGGGATACTCTTCAGAAGATCAGCGTGTACGTGCTGTGTGAATTGGCCTGTTTCCCCACTGTCGGGATTCTATGATTCTCTGATTTCTTCATACAGAGGGCGGTCAGCGTCAAGATCAAGAATGGCTCTGAGCATGTTCAGGGCATATTGAAGTGGGAGGGTAAACAGCCAGCGGTCGTGATTCACATTGATACCAATGATATCGGTAATAAAAGTGAAATTTTGAAAGGTCCTGCAAAGAAAGGTAAGGGAGTTAGGGGTAAATTTACAAGCAGGATCGCCAGATTGTAATCTTGGGATTACTTCCCGGGCAACTGGAAGTGAGACAAAGAAGAGGAAGATAGCACGGTTGAATATGTGGCAACGAGCTGGTTTGGGACGATTGTTTCTGATTTCTGAATGATTCGAATCGCGTCCAGTGCACGTGAGAGCTGTACAAAAAGGGAAGTGTGCGCTTTAACTGGAGGGGCCCAAACATCCTGGAAGGGAGGTGTGTTCACGTAGATTTAAGCTAATGATACAAGAGGCTGGGAACCAAAGCAGCAGGTCAGAAACAGAGCAGAAAGTAAATGTTTATCGAATAAACAGGCAGAGCCAGTTAAATAACCATGCTGAGGGAAGGAATCATGACAATTTTAAAAATCTGAACGTGGTCTCACCATTAATCTGTAAACTGTAGAAAACCTTTCCTATTTCTAAATGTATTTGGCGTTAACGTATTTCAAGATTTATATTCCCTCTCGAAGAGTATGATGTTGATGCAGAGGTTTGTTTTGTGATCCAGGTTCCCCATTCCTCGTGTTCCAGTTTCACAGTCTGTTCATTGAAATAATACACTGTTATCCCATTCAACTCGCCAAGGTGCTGAAACGCAGATACATTTTCCCAACTATGATCCAAAGACCAATATTTCGAAAGAACAAAGTAAATTTAAAGCCAAGGAACAGGCTCTTCGGCCCTCCAAGCCTGAGTCGATCCAAACGTACTGTCTAAACCTGTCACCCAATTCCTAAGGATCTGCATTCCTCTGCTCCCCACCTACTTATGCATCTGTTCAGACGCATCTTTAAAGAATCTACCGTGCTTGTCTCTACCACGTCTGCAGGCAACGATTTCCAGAAACCCACCACCCTCTGTGTGAAGCAATTACCATGTATACCCATCTTAAACTTTTCACCTCTCACCTTGAAAGCGTGACCTCTCGTCATTGAATCCTTAACCCTGGGAAAAAAGCTTAAATCCATCTATCCTGTCGGTATCCTTCATAATTTTGTAAACCTCAAACATGTTCCCCCACACCCCATCTCCTTTTTCTACTGAAAACAAACCTAACTTACTCAACCTCTCTTCACAGCTAACACCTTCCATATCGGGCAACATCTACGTTAACCTTCTCTGCAACCTCTCCGGTGTCTATTCCTTTATCAAAATGATTTTCAATTTTTAGAACTGCTGAAGGGAATTGTCTCTCTGAGAAAAATGGCAGAGCATTCAATTTTGGACACTTGGGATAATTCTCATGTTCGGCAGCGTTTGAGAAGATTTAGTAGAATTATTGAGACAGTGAAATCTTCTGTCAGAGGCATCAACAGGAGATTTTGTGGCAGTGACCATAGATTTAGAAAGAGTTGTTGCTTTCCCTGTGCTAGGATTAAGAACTTCTCGAAACATTTCAAGAACATTGTTAAATTTTCTTCATCAATATGTAGATGATTTTAATAGATTGAGTAGTAAAAAGTTATTTTACATATTGGTAGGAATGATATTTTTAGGGAAAGATTAAAGCAGTACAGAGTAAATTTAAGAGGTGAGGTCGAAGATTAGAAATAAAACCTTAAAAGTAGTAATTTCTGGTTTACTCCCAACGCCAACCTGAACCGAGAGGGAACAAAGGGTTAAAGGAGAAAAATCGATAGCTGAAGAGCTACTGTGTTGTCGAAGGATTTTGATTTTTGGGAGATTGGAATCTATTTTCGAATAATAGAAAATACCTGTTCAGAAAGGATTGGTCTAATCTAAACTGGAAATCAACCAATATCTTAGCAGTGAGATTTGCTCCTTCTATGTATGGAGACTTTATATTGATAGAGACGGCAAGGGGATATTCCAAGTAGCATTACAAATGGTAGGATGGATGTGGATGTATATGAATGTGAGGAGAGCATGTAAATTAGAAAAGAAAGACGAGAGAGTCAAAAGTAAATAGTAATTCCGAAGCACTCAATTTCATTTATTCCAATGTCAGGGGTCTCACAGGGAAGGCTGACGAACTCAGGGCATATTTAAGAACTTCGGACTGGGACATCATATTTATTACAGAAAGTTCAAAGTTTGGGAGAAGATTTGTAGCTCGGGTGCTCGTAGACAGGGGACGAAACGTCTGCAACACAAATTTCCTGCTCGGCGAACAGAACCACAACAAATTGCAGAAAGTTGGTTGAGAGATGTTCAAGTCGAGAGTGTAGTGCTGGGAAAGCACAGCAGGTCAGACAGCATGCGAAGAGCAGGAAAATCGACGTTTCTGGCAGAAGCCCCTAATCAGGAATGGGCTAATGAAGGACTTTTGCCTGAAACGTCGATTTTCCTGCTTCTCGGATGCTGCTTGACCTGCGGTGCTTTTCCAGCACTACACTCTCGACTCAAATCTACAGCATCTACCATCCGCACTTTCGCCTGAGAGATGATCAAGACTGGCAATTCAATGCTCCAGGTGTAATTATCATAGACAAGATAGAAAAAAATCATGCAGTGGGCGGGGAGGAGGACGACTGCCATTTTTGATTAAAGAATAAATTATTGCTGTAACTGGGGAAGATATTTCTGAAAAATCATCCAGTTAAAATATGTGGGTAGTATTAAACATAAGAAATTCAATATCACTTTGAAGAGATTGCACAAAATTCTCATATATGACAAATTGTCTAGTGAAAATATATTCGTAGAAATTTAAAATAAGAAAGGAAAGAGCACATTGATGGTATCATATGCTCTCCATACCCTCTCCAACAGTAAGAAAGAAATTGAGAAACAAGCATGCAGGGAAATTTCGGATATATGTAAGCTTAATACGGTTTTAATAACAGCAGATTTTAATTTTCGGAAAACTGACTGAGACTACCACACTGTCAAAGGGTTGAATAGTGAAGAATTTGTCTAATGTGTTCTCGAAAATTTTCTTCGTCAATATGTAGATGGTCCTAATAGAGAAGGAGCAAACCCCGACCAACTTTTGTGCAATAGGCAGGGCAAGTGACTGAAGTAAAAGTGAGGGAATATTTTGGGTATTTCAATCATAACTCTATTAGTTCCACAATGGTTATGGAAAAGAATAAGCCTTTCATATTTTTTTTAAATTGGTGTATCATAAGTTTCAATCGCAATGGACAAAGACTTTCCAAGTTTGATTGGAATAGACTATTGACAGGTAAAATGACGTTTGACAAGTGGGAGGTATTCAAAAGTGTGACGACAAGAGTTGAGAGGCATTATGTTCCTGTTAGAGTGAAGGGTAAGGCTGTTAAGGCTAAGGAACAATGGAAAACTACAGTTATTGAGGTTAAATTCAAGAATCAAAGGAAATTTTACTTTAAATATAGACACTTCATCCAATTGAATAAAGTTAATCAATATAAAGAGTGTGGGACATTATTTCGAGAGAAATCATGGAGGTAAAAAGGAGATGTGAGATAGCATGGGCCAAAAAGTTTAAGGATAATCGAAAGATATTGTGCAGCTACATTAAGTGCAAGAGGGTAACCAAGGACGGGCAAGGCCGCTCAAATATCATGAAGGATATTGATGTGTTGAACCCAGGAGATGGGGAATAAAATCATCCCAATCTTGGTGCATCAGACAGCAGCAAACACGCACTATTGTCTGCCACTCCCATTCATCCAGATTGCATTCTCTCTGGTATTTGTCAGCCTATTGCCCCATTTGATCAAGATCCTTTTGTAATTATAGAAAATCTCCTTCACTGTCCACTGTGCCGCCAGTTTTGGTGTCATCCGCACACTTACTAACTATGCCTTCCATATTCTCACGCAAAACATTTACATGAATGACAAACAATAAAAACCTCGAACCAACCTCTGTGGAATACTGGTGGACACAAGCCTTCAGTCAAAAAAGCAACCGCCCACTATTGCTCTCTGATATTGCACCAATTGAAAGTTCTGGAGAGAAACACTACATTTCTGGCAGCATCGGGGCAGTGCGAAATGGAATAAAAATTTTTTGAGTCAAATATGACTTGTTCAGAACAGGTTCATATCAGATTCGATATGTTAATTCGGTGTCTCTTCCCAGATCCTGCGTCATGTCTTGCATTTCTACATCATTTTGCATTTGCATTTCAGATTGTCACTGTCTCTAATATTTTGCTTTATTGTTTGATTGGTCTAGATGTTGAACCCGGTTATATTTGGCCAATATGCTCCATTCCTGCTCCCATTACTTGTGACAGTGACGCATCTATTACACTGGATTCGGTTCCTCCTTTAAGTTCTGAAAATAAATGTGTGGATGTCATCAAAGTTATTTTGATTTAAAAGGCCTTTAATTGCAGCTATACTTGAAGAAAAAATAGGAATAGTTTATTAATTATGACATTGTCTGTGTGTTTTATGACCAAAATTGTCTCCTAAGTCTCTGAACATTTTCAATATGTTTCTCTGAATAATTTCAGCAAAGATGGTTGCTGTGCAGCCCATCATCTCTGTACCAGCTCAGTATGAGCTGTGTCATCACTCTTGCTCTGCTGTAACTCCCTTGTAAACCCTTATCTTTGTTATCTGTGTCTGGTTTTAATTCTGAATATCCCGTCCAGTTATAAACAATATTAACAACCTGTATAAAATGTGATTAAACAGTCTATATATAAAATATAATTCTGCTCACCACATTCAAAATGGTCCGCTTCTATTCACATTGTCGTTCAACATTCCATGTACAAAATGTCATCTGTTCTCTTGCTTTGCATTGCATTTCATTCCATTTGTCAGAAAGAGTGATAGTTGAATACTCGTGACAGTGAGATATTACTGTACTTCCCTCAGGTCTCCTCAGTCACTGGCCCCAGTCTTTTCTGTTTCATAGCCATTATCATATTCATTCCGTCACTGATTCATAAACCCATGGTTTTTTTAGATATGTTTATTGAAGAAAAAATAAATTTTAAAACATATTTACAATGTTACAAAACAAAAAAATAATAATATACCATTAGATATTAACTAAGTAATTACCAAAACACACGTAAAACATAAAAAAGCAGAAAGAAAAAAATACTAAACTAAGAAGTAATCTAACCTACAAATAACCAAAACACATCATAGAATATTTCAGATTACTCCAAAAAAAAGATAACATAGTAATTAAATAATGAAGTGCATACTCAGAATGAATTAACATCAAGTCATAATAAAACCGGTATTCACAGTTTGTGAGAAGTTTTGTAGCTCGGGTACTCGTTGTTGTGGTTCTGTTCGCCGAGCTGGGAGTTTTTGTTGCAAACGTTTCGTCCCCTTTCTCGGTGACATCTTCAGTGCTTGGGAGCCTCCTGTGAAGCGCTTCTGTGATGTTTCCTCGGGCATTTATAGTGGCTTGAACCTGCCGCTTGCAATTGTCAGTAGCTGTCTGCTGCAGTGGACGGTATATAGGGTATGTCAGTAGCTGTCCGCTGCAGTGGCCTTATATATCCTACATAAGGCATATGTATATAAGGTATATGTATATAAGGCATATATAGTGACCCTATATACCGGCCACTGCAGCGGACAGCTACTGACAACAGGAAGCGGCAGATTCAAACCACTATAAATGCCGGAGGAATGAGCACAGAAGCGCTTCACAGGAGGCTCCCAAGCACTGAGGATGTCGCCTAGACAGAGGACACAACTTTTGCAACAAAAACAACCAGCGCAGCGAACAGAACCACAACAAAAACCGGTGTTCATGCAGGATTACTCTCACGGGCGGGGGGCGGACCAGCCAGAGCCACGACCTCACCTAGATAAAAACCCCTGATAATATAGCCGAAATATCTGTATTTATTTGTTCAGAAAGGGCTGCCATATTTTATAGAATAATTCAGTTATTTTTGGTGCACCATATTCTTTAGGAAGTCAAGCAGAATCCATGATTAACCTGTGCCAATTCGAAAGTACAGGAGGGCCCTCAGCTACCCAGTTTACTAAGATATCTTTCCTTGCACAAAAGGAGAGAATGGAAAATAATTTTCTCCCGTGCACATCCAGGGAGGGCAGGTTCGAAAAGCCTAGGAAAAGCGATACTAGATCTATTCCAATTTCCGTTCCCAAGATTTCTGTCAGCGCATTTACTACTCTAGTCCAGAATTTTCAGAACCTATGATATGTCCATAAACAGGGTGTGAAAGTACCTACTTCTATTTTACAATGAGGACACATTGGAGATGTGCCTGCCCTACATTTTGTCAGTCGTTCCGGTGCTATGTGTATCCTATGGCGTGCCTTTAGTTGAATAACTTGGGTTCTATTAAAAATAGAGAGATTTCTGGCATTTTCTCAGATATCGTCGCACATTTCTAAAGGGATTTCCAACCCCATTTCCTGATTCCATATTTTAAACATTTTTTCCATGTATTTTGATACTTCGTTCTGTAATGAGTGATAAAGAGTGCTGACCGTGGGTGGACCCATTGGCCATAACACTCTTCTTTCCCTTTCTGCTTTATAAGAGCTATCCAATAATGGGGCCTTCTTCTGTGTATAATCTCGAACTTAGAAATCTCGAAAAAGGTCACCATTAGGCAGTCCAAATTTCTGGTGCAGCTGTTCAAATGACATCATAACCTCCCCCATCGAACAGATCCCCTAAGCACGAAATATCCCTGGACCTCCAGGTTTTAAATGTGGCGTCCGTGTACCCCAGTTGAAAATCCCATGCTCCCACTATAGACGTGGGTGAGGTTTTTGTGAATTACATTCGTCATGCCACATCATCTTCCAGGCGTTAATTGTATTTAGGACTTTTATAATAGTCCATAATGACTTTCATTTTATCTAAAAATAAGAGATTAATGAGGGGACACTTTGCTTGAGAAGCCTCAATGTCCAGCCAGATTGATTGCGGGTCACACGAGACCCAGTCAGCTATGTAGCTTAATAGAGAACTCAGCTGATACTTTCTAAAGTCCGGAAAAAACAGTTCTCCCCTTGCTTGTGTAAGCTGCAGCTTCTTTAATTTAATAAGGGGCCGTCTTTGATTCCAAATGAAAGAAGCAATCCAACCGTATAGTTTACACAACACCTGGGCAACATCACAGGGAGCATTCGCATAGGGTATAAGAGATGGGGCAAAATATTCATTTTGATTAGAGCTATTCTGCCAAACCAAAATATCAGGAAACTCCCCCCGAGCGTTGAAGGGTCCTGCATTATCCTCTCTAATAGGTGCACAAAATTGGCTTTGTACAGCTGATCAAATACTGAGGTGATAAAAATCCCGAAAAATAAAAAATCTCTCCAGAGACCACTGAAAGGGAAAACGATTTCCATCCGATAAATTGGACAGACTATCGATACCACCCATTTGCATGGCCTCCAATTTTATGAAATTAATTTTGCAATCTCAGAATGCATTGAGTAAATTAATATCAAAGGATTACTAAGAAAAAGGAGAACATTGTCTGCGTTAATGGTAATTTCATGTTTACCCAAACCAAACCTCAGATCCATTCTATTAAAATCAGCCTGTATAGCTTCTTCCAATGGTTCAATTATTAGCGGGAATAATAATGGTGAAAGAGGACATCCCTGACGACAGCTGCTACCCACACCGAAGCTATCCGAGCATAAACCATTAGGAATCACGGCTGCTTTGGGGTCATTGTACAATATTGAGACCCATTTGGCGAATACCTCTCTAACACCGAACTTTTCCAGTGTGTCAATCAGCTATGACCATTCAACCCGATTGAATGCCTTCTCCGCATCTAAAGAGACTACTATTCCCGGTATTCTTTCCTGATGACAGACTTGGATCACATGTAAAACCCTTCTAATATTATTAGATGATCTACAGCCCCAAATAAACCCCATCTGATCCTCTTTTATGATGTGTGGTTAAGCCCTCTCCAGCCTTAATGATAATGTTTTAGAAAGAATTTTAAGATCTACATTTCACAAAGATATTGGTCTGTGTGATGTGCAATCTTCTGGGGCCTTTCCTTTTTTAAGGATGAGAGAAGTATTTTCTTCTCTCATCGAAGGCGGGAGGTAGACCTGACTATATGAATAATTATATATGTCTATAAGTGGACCAGCCAGTACCCCTTAAAACACTTTGTAGAAACCGGCCTGGAATCCATCTGGGCCAGGTGCTTTACCGCTCTGAAACTGCCTGATTTCATCAAGTACTTCCTGGGTTACTAGGGGAGCATTCAGGACCGACACCTCTTTTGGGATTAAGTCCAGAAAGGCCAGGCTTTTAAAAGATGAGTCCATCTTCTTAGCTCTGTCTTCACAATCCTGTAACTTATATAGATTAGAATAAAACTTTCTGAAGGCTGTATTGATCCTTTTCCGGTCATGAGGCAAAGTACCAGTACTTCCCCTAATGGACATGTTAGCTTGAGGGCATTTTTTATCCTTGTGAGATATGTTAGTTATCTACCAGGCTTATTGCTGTATTCATGTAGTCTTTGTTTTGCAAATAATATTTCCCTCTTTGTTGTTTGTGTAAGTGCAGTATTCAGAGCTGCCGTAAGGAATGTAACTCTTTGTAATATAACAATAGAGGGCCTACCAAGGTATGCTGTTTCAGCTGCCTTCAAATGAGCTTTGAGTAGACGCTGGTGTCCTTCCTGTTGTTTCTGGGTCGTTGCGTAAGAAATGATGAGACCTCGTGTATTATTCTTAATGGTCTCCCACATCATAGACGGGTTAATGGCCATACCGTGTTAATTTCCAAAAAGGTTTTGAATTCTTGAAATAAATATTTTACGAATTTACTATCTTTCATTAAGGAGGAATCCATATGCCAATGTCGGGGGCTTGTCTCATCTCCCTAATGTTAACTTCCATATATACTGCAGCATGATCAGAGATTATTATATTACCTATTTTGCCGGATAATATGGAGTTCAGAAAGGTCGAGGGAGCAAGAAACGTATCAGTTCTAGTATGACACTGATGTGGGTAGGAGTATAAAGTAAAGTGACCTGCGAATGATGGCACTTCCACATATCTCCTAACCCGAGCTCCTTATTCAAACCTGGCAATTGTCTGGATCTAAGTGATATAACCGCAGTACTCTTGCGCATCCTGTCTATTTCTGGGTCCTTAGTACAATTACAATCTCCTCCTATAATTGTGCGATGAGACCCTAAAACCAGGAGTTTGGAGAATGCTTCCATTATAAATTTGAACGGGTGTGCCAGGGAATAACAAAGATTCAAAATTCCATACTCCTCTACATGTATGTGGGCTTTAATCAGTATCTACCGTCCAGATTCTGACTTAAGATTTTGAAAGGATGGTTCTTCCAAATGAGAATGACTACTCCCCTACTTTTGGACCTAAAAGATAAAAAGATCAGATCAAATCCTCCTTGTTGTAATTTTAATGCTCTTTATCCAGTAAGTGTGTCTCCTGTAAGAGAGCTATATCAACCCTTTCATTTTTGAAGTTTGATAGCATCTTTTAACTTTTGATTGGTGCATTATTCCCCTTGACGTTCCAGGTGCACCAGCTAATCGAATCACGAACCATGATTGTCTAGGCAAGACCGAGAATCCACCGGGAGGAAGAATCCCACCCAAAACTCCCCGAGCTCAGACTGTAGAAAATTCACACAAGTAGAAATTCTTTAACACATTAACAACAATATAGTTAAAAACTATTGCTAAATAAGAAAACTATAGAACACATTTAAAATGAGATTTTCCCCTGTTCCCAGGGAACATCATACCTCTCCATAAACCCACCGTATTCTCTTCCAATTAATGCCATGCCCTCAACCCAGGCATCACATAATAGAGTAAATAAATTCCCGTGTACCATGAAACCAAAGTTAAAAGTGAGTTCCCCACCCCCCACGCCCACTAAGACTTGAATACGTTTAGTGACGATAATACAAAGAATAAACATAAAAAAGCTATAAAGTTACAAACTGCCGGCTGGCCTTCCTCTTCCAGTTCAGGAAGGCCCAGCAACACGAAATGTTTCGATGACCCTGATTGTCGAGCTCG
Source organism: Hemiscyllium ocellatum (assembly GCF_020745735.1). Classification (NCBI taxonomy): domain Eukaryota; kingdom Metazoa; phylum Chordata; class Chondrichthyes; order Orectolobiformes; family Hemiscylliidae; genus Hemiscyllium; species Hemiscyllium ocellatum. The sequence goes on along the minus strand of NW_026867726.1, from coordinate 1,044,746 downwards.
TCGATGTGCTCCTCCAAGGTCCAAACACACTGTTCGAGAGCCCGAACACGGCCCACGGCCAATTCAGCCGCAGGCTCCGAGGTCTCGGCATTTAGCTCCGCCCATCCAACGATGTTCGAGCTTTCCAATTTCTAGGTAGTACTGAGAACGGCTCTCACCTGCTCCTGGATTCGTCGATGAAGGCGTCCATCCTCTCTTGTTAATCATGTAGACCAGGCTCACCTCTGCAGGTAAATCCCCCGAGGTGGCCGCGGATGTCTCCACTGCTGCTGGAGAGGGTGGGGGAGGGGTCCCAACCTGTTGTGAGCTGCGGGCATTTTTTCATTTAGTCATTTTAGGCACAGCAACAAACTGTTCAAGCTTGATGCAAAATGACTAAATATGCTGGGTAAAAGTTATTTTAAATGGTTTAGAGGATGTGGTGGAGGCGGGTACCCAAGTTTGCCTGAGCCTTGGGCAGAATGCTACATTTGCTGTGTCGCCGCCATTTTGAATCTCCATTCATGACGTTGAATGAACAATGTTATTGTACAGTGTTATGGACAAGGCCCGACCCCACAAAACATTTTAAGCACGTAGCCCAGACTGAAATGTTGCTATTTGTTGAAGTTAATTGTATAGTGGATATTCCCAGAGTGAATTAGCTGGTCCGACTTCCAACTTTTAAACAAACAGAATTTATTTTCAAAAGTAAGGAATGAAACACAACGAACAGAAAATCCAATATCTGAATAATTCATCCTATCCGGACCTGACAGGCTACCACAAATTAATGATGTTGTTCCAAATTACTTGCAACGATCTCAATGAAAAAAAACCTTGAGCAGAAGGAGATAAACTTACAAACAATAAACTTACAGGTTACGAAGTCAGGGGGCTAAAGGAGGGGGAGAGCGTCCAGTTTCAACAATGATGCTGACTCAACTAACCCACGAACTGATCTGACCTGTGCAGCCGGAAAGATGGCCACGCCCCCTTGATTACGCCAGCTTTTTTAAAAAAGACTTGAAAGGCTTCTTCCCGACTCATTATCTGTTAGGTTAAAAACCAAAGGACCCCAATGAAGCATTCAAAATTAGGACATGTTTGAACGTTGTGTCGTTTAGAAATTCTATGAAAACAATTCAAGGACAACATTACCTTTTAAGTGATCAGCTTTGTGACAACTCTCTTGATATAAAACTGAATCATTAATATCCAAAGATGGCTTCAGTTTTGTAACCGCCCAAAAATAGTGGCTAGTACACTAAAATATGCATGTATAATCATTTACTATAAACATGCAAATATGCACAACAACATCCGGACTCAGTGTGTGGTATTTCCATCACTGAGTTTCTTGATCTGTTATTCAAGTCTGGAAAATTCATCGGCAATGATGTTTTCAAGACCTGCCACGTGCACAATGTTCAAATTGAATGGCTGTAACTACAGGCACCAGCTACACAGTCTCGCATTTTTGTCCATAAGTTTCTCCAAAAATTTCAATGGGTTATGGTCAGTGTACATGGTTGCCTCAGATTGTTGCTCGTAATATAAACACGGAAATGTTGTAGTGCCAACACAAAGCTCACAGTCTCTTTCTCAAATGTTGAATTATGAACGTTCAACTTCTTGAAGAAATATCCAACAGTTCTTTCTGTCTTCTTGCAGTCTTGCTGCAGTAGTCCAGCACAGATTCTTAGATCAATCACATTTAAAGCCACCTTGAATAGTTTTGCATAATCAGGTGTGGGGCAATGGGGAGTGGGCAATGGTTAACACATAATTCATGCTGTCAAATGCCTTCTGACCGTCCTCTGTACACTGAATTTTCTTGCCTTCCTTTAACAAGTGGAGCAGTCATGTTGCGAAAATGAGGCACAACCCTGGAAAAAACCACGCAATTCCAGGAAGCACAATGCTGCTCATTTTGTCAACGGTATGGGAAATTCTCCAATTACCTTCACTGTTAGATCCCATGTCACCGTTTATCTATGTCTAATAGCATGGCCCAGGAAGGTGACTTTTGATTTGGTAAATTCGCTTTTCGCTAGGTTTACCACCAAGCCTGCCTTCTGAAGTCAATAGAGAAAGTCTGATAAATGCTGTAAGTGTTCTTTCCATGAATGACTAAAAACCACTAGGTCATGAATGTACAGCACACGTTGGATATCTGGCAACTTATTGGTTACTGCCTGAAACGTGGCCGTCACATGTTTCACACCAAAGGTAAGCTGCTGGTCCCAAATTTTCAACACAGTCTCCCAAACGTGGAACTGGGTATACATCAATCTTTTTAACTGTATTGATTTTATGAAAGTCCACACATAACCTTTGGGTGCCATTTGGTTTTGGTACCATGAGTATGGGTGAGTTCCAATCACTGTAACGCATGTTGATTATGTCATCTCAGAGCAGGCATTCAATGTCTTTCTACGCCTGTGGCAACTTTAGAGGATTATGCCTGTAAGGATGTGGCTTAATCATAACAGCAACTCCTCTAGCTACATTATGCACAGTTGGGTTAGTACTTCCAAGTTAATTAATGCATATCTCCCCATGTGATAATGATAACTCTTTCTGGTCATTTCAATTTTTGTCAGAAAGGTAACTCAATAATGTATCTCAATTTTAGACAACTATCTCATTGTCCACTTTAATTTGAGGAATGTCCGATTCAGAAACCACTGAACTTAGTTCTTCCTTCTGTATCACAAACATTAAAAGCTTTTCCTCTTGCTGTCTTCCCTCTCAAAATATCTTTTGAGCGTATTCACATGACAAACGCTGTGAGATTTTATTTCTGTCTGGAGTTCTTATCAAGTAATTACCCTCACTCAATATCCTTTGTATTTCATAAGGTCCATTAAACTTTGCTTTTCAAGATTCACCCATTGCTGGAAGTAACAGTAATGCCTTATCCCCGGTAGAAAAATTGCAATTGTTTGATTTCCTGCCAGCTTTCTGTTTTATTACATGCTGCAATACTTTTAAAAGCTGTCTAGCCAATTCCGCAGCGTTATTTATCATTTCTCAAAGTATGGCATTTAAAGGCTGATGTACTATTTTCTCCTTAATTGGTTTTAATGGCCCTCCCACTCAATGCCCAAAATCTAATACAAATTGATTGAATTTGCTCTGTTAATTTGGTGCACCCCGATCATAAAAAGCACAAATGGAATTCCCTTACGCTAATCATCGGGATAATTCTGAGCATAAGCCCTCAACATGGTCTTTAATATTTATTGTCACCTTTCTAGCACTCCACACAATTTTGCATGTTACACAGTAGTTTTGAATTGCTTCATTCCAAAGACATAATTTAGATGTGAAGTTTGAACCTTGATCTCACTGCATCTCTATTGGTTGTCCTTATCTATTTTTAAAACAGAGTAATTCCTCTGCAATTGTTTTAGCTGTGATGTTGCATCTTGGGATAACTTCTGCAAATCATGTCGATGCATCCAGTATTGTTATGAAATGCTGTTGCCCATTTTTTTGGTTTGAGGTTGGGGACCTGGTCAATCAATTAAAATTTTGTAAAATGCTCCTTAAATACAGGAATTGTTAAGAAAAGTGCAGGTTTTGTTATCACTTTTCCAATTGCCTGACACGTCCACCAAAATTCAACTAGTTCCTTTTGCAGTCCAGGCCAATAAAAATGTTTCGTATTCAAGCCTGTGTTTTCCTCCCTCCTAAATGCCTTCTAGCTAGTAGCTCATGCACCATTCGCATCACCTCCTTTCTGTGTCCCATGGGCAATACGATTTGATGAACATCTGCCCAATTATCATCTCTTTTAATACGTGACAGTCTCCATTTCCTCATGTGGACATCATTTTAAGGGTAATAACACTCAGGGATACATTCAAAATTCTGAATGTATATGCTTTTTGATATAATTGCTTTATCCTTTTTATCTTTCTGCTGTAATCCAATTAGTTTACCTGAGCTAAAAATGTTTGAACACCTCCAAATTAATTGTCTCTCAAAGAGTATTGTAGGTTTGCTCTCTTTTTAAAGCTCTTATACATCCATCAATTTTACTTTGTTTCATCCTTTCAAACTCAATATGGGTTTGACCAGGACCCTTCCTTAGATTCCTGAAACTTTTCTGTAGGATTCTGGCACAAGGTCACATGCACTTTCTTTACCTCCTCATACTCCCCAGATCTCTCGTCTGACAGTGTTGTCAATACCTCACGAGCTCTACCTATAATGTTTGGTTTGGATCAACAATATCCACATGGCCATTGGTCGCTACAATTTTTTAGCCATTTTTTCAAACTAAATGAAAGCGATTTCCATATCCTATTCATCACTTTAGGCAAGGCGTGAATATACTTAAAATGTTTCTCACTAGGCTTTTGACGACCATGGGTTTGGTCATCCTCACTCTGCTCCTTACTAAGCTCACCTTCAGCCTTCATCTCTATCCTTTTAAGCTGACTTTCCATCTCTGACGGTCAAACCATCTCTCCTTTTCTTTCTTTCCACGAAAGCAATTTGTTTTTTTTTTCCTCTGCTAAACCTATTCATTCTCTTTCTTCCTCTTCTGATTCTAGTCGTAACTCCAACCGCTTCATTCCTGCTTCTAACCCAAACTGCTTCATTTGCGATTAAAGTTTAGTCATCACAGATTCTGATGGAGTTTGCAGCAAATTGGAATGCTGAGCTTCTGCTGCAATCATCTTATCTTTCCTCACATTAAGAGGTAGCTTCAACGCTAGATCGTCTATTAATTTCCGCAGCTTGAACTTATGTGCATTTTGTAATACACCCCAAGGTCAATTCTTCCACCTCCAAAACATCCTTGGTGACTACAAGAGCCATTGCTATTCAAGTTCTGTTTCCCCATCAAATCAACACTCGAAATAAAACACAATAATGCTTGCCACTCACCGCCGAAATCCCACAAAGGGCCCCCAATCTGTTATGGAGCCGTCCCGACCCCTCAAAACATTTTAAAGCAGGTGTCCCTTACCATAACTTCTCTGTCTGTTGCAGGTTGCTATATAGTGGACATTCCCAGAGTGAATGCCGAGTTGGGAATAAACAGACGTTATTTAACAAATTATGGAATGAAACACAAGGAGCAGAAAATAGAAAACCTGAATATGTTATCCTATCCAAACCTGACAGGTTATCCCGTCTTACGGATGCTGTTCCAAAATATTTGCAAAAATTCCAGTAAATGAATAGGTTTGCACAAAGAATAAAACTGACAAAAAAGACTAATAGATTATAAAGTCAGAAATGCAGAAGGAGTTGGATAGCATCCAGTTATAATGGTGACTCTGACTCAACTAACCCCAGAACTCTTTCCTCTTTTGGAAAAAAAACAAAAACAATGTAACATTGTAAAAGGACCGACTTGGTGACTACATGCCACGTTTGGTTTTGGACTGCAATCAAAAAATTTAAGTCCTACTGACTTGAAGCCAATGAAATGTACGAAGGTATTTGCCAGTTTACATAAAACAGTGCTGGCTCGCATTGGGTGTTGCAAATACCAAACTGTCTCATTAGTGCAAGGAGAGGAATGCCCAGTCAGATCCACACTTCCTGCGTATTGGAGTGCAAATATGCCTGTTCAGAATTTGTTGGTTGGTATCTGTTCTAGTCGAGGAGATATCAGCATAATAACAACATTTAGATTGTGCTTTTTGTGGGTGGTTGAGGTAAGAGGATCCCGAGGATATAGCATCGCAAACGGACAATACTGCTGAATCATCGAGCCTGCTGTAAGAAAATATCCATCAGTCTCCTTCACAACGACCTTCAGGAGAGCAATTGGTGATGGGAAACATGACCAATAGCCAGCGATGTCAACATTCAATTCAATCTAGTTGTTATTGTGAACTGAAGGTACCATACTGAAAGGAGTTAACTGGATTTGTTTGTTTAGTGACTGTGACTGATGTCAGTCTCCGTGGATCCTAATTGTGTCACTGGACGGTTTCCCTCTTCTATTAGTAAGGGGCTTCTTGCAATGCATTATCCCATTATAGCTTCAGATGTCTCACCTCCAACACTAAGAAGCATCAGCAACTGCAGAGACAGGGAGACGAAAGATCAGAATTTGATGATAGAAAGCAAGTTCCAGTAATGGATCAGAATCTGAGAACAGTAGAGTGGAATGCGGTAACAATGGGCAGGAGTTTATACTTGGCTCAGTTCTATCTTACCTGGTTTGGGCACATGTTAACATCTCGGATATACGGTGTACTGTTGATTATTCAGGTGGGCTACTATCCCATGCTCGCTATTGTTGGTGTTCCTGGTAAGTCTCTCCATCTCTGTCTATATATTAATTCCATAAGCCATGGTGAACTTCGTTTTGTTTCTGTTATCTATATTTGGCAAGAATGGAAACTATTTTCTTCAGTTTCACATGCAAAACCATTCATTTCCGCAAATTTCAGGACTGGCTACATCTCCGCCCTCACAAACATCTGAGAACAAGACTGATCACAATCCCGAAGTACTAATTTGCCCTGAATTGATTTACGTCTTGGTATTCTCTCCATCACCAAACGTACCCACTACCAGCTCCATCATATCCCCAGTCCCCAGCTTGACATTAGTGTGGTTGCTAAATAAACAATTATCTATGCCTCAGTAAAACTCAGACTCCATGGTTCCAGCTCTCTCCTAATCATTCTTTCTGTTACAAATGTTTCCACCACAACCTTGCTACTCTATCTAAAGTAAATCCATGACAGGACAGTGTGTCACAGAAGTAATATTGCTAGACATGTAATTCAGTGGCCCAAGTTACTGCACTAAAGGCACTGCTTAATTCCTGCAAATCTTCACCCCAACAGCCAATCTGCGTTGTCGCAGTCCTCTGGTCGTTTCTGTTTATTAGTACTGTCTTTATGAATTCCTTGAATCCATCGATTGCATTCCAATCTGTGTCTCCCACAGGGAGGGAGGGAGGTTGATGTACCAATACCGGGCTATTGCAAAAACAAAATAGACGTAGGAGCAACATTATGCCACTCCCTGAGTTTGCTTCTCTGTTCAATTCGTTTATATTTATTCTAATAATGCCACATTCTACTTTCAAGACTTTTCCCCATAACTGACCCTTGTTTAAAAATCAGTCTGACTCAGCCTTCAAAATATTTAATGATCTAGCCTCAGCATCCCTCAGGAATTTCTACAATTGTTTCCCTCTCACTGTTGGGAGACTTGGTGGTTTTTAATCCCGTGTCTTCTTTCTGGCACTCTTTGTGTATTGTGACGACATTAGATGTTATCGTGTCCTATCACAATTCTCTGTGGCCAGAGGCAAAATAAAAAAGAAAATGTCAGAGCCTGTAATGTTCTCCCTCATCTTCCACATCAGCCTAAGATGCAGCTTATTCGGATCTGGGGATTTGCCCAGTGTTTACCATGCATAAACTTCCAATTCTTCCTTGGCTGCTTTATCAATTCGTTCAAAGATCCCACGGTCATTCTCCCTGAATCGAGGAGAGGCTTCTTCAAACTCTAGACCAATTTGAAGCCCGTGTTTAACATATTCTGTGGCTCCGTGCACAGGCTGCACCAAATGGTCTCTAATACTCCCCTTTCTTTCTGTTGTTATCCTCTTCTTCTTAATAAACTGATAAAATGTCTTTGGATTCATGTTAATCTTACCAACTAATGTTTTTTGCCGATCCCCCTTCTGCTCTTCTACTGACTTTTTAGGTTTAGCCCTACACTTACTACATTCTTTTAGTGCATCCATTGACATGCTCACTTTGTACCTGCTTTAAGTCTCTCTTTCACTTATAATGTTCTGAATGTTTGTTGACATCCGAAGTTCTCTGGGCTTATTTTCCAAATTTTCGTCTTCCGTGTAACATGTTGGGCGGACACTCTCATTGATTCCATTTTGATCAAGTTATCTCCCATGCCCCCGCCATACGCTGTTCTGCTACAGTTTCACCCCAGAAATCACTGCACTTTGGCCAGATCCTGTCATATTTTTTTCATAAATTCGGTCTCCCCAATCCATTAATAACCTTTTATTTTCCATATGGTGTTTTCTTTGTAATCTTTTCCTTAACAAACTTAAAATATATGATGTCACGGTCACTGGCCATATAATGCTCTTCCAATCCTTCCTGCGATATCCTGACTGGCTTCGTTCCCTACAGTGAGGCCCAACATTGACCCATCCGTTGTTTTATCTGCTACATGTTGATATAAGAAGCTCTCTGGAATAAATGTCAAGGCATGTGTCCCCTCTTGAAAAGTTATCACTGCCCGAATAAATGTTTGGAAATTAAATGCCTGTACGTAACAATCCTATTACTGTTTTTACACACCTCATTAAATTGGTTACATATTTGCTCCTGTGTTTTCTTTTATCTCGGGGTCTATGATATATCCCCAGGAGTGCCTCTGCAATGGTTTTGATCCTGAGCTCTATCCACAAAGCCTCATTAGATTCCAAGATATTGTCCCTCCTTACTGTTGTAACTGACTCCATAACTAATAATGCAACACCACCTCCTCTTTTACCCCTCTCGTGTCCTGCCTATAGGTCTTGTACCATAGCGTATTGAGTTGTCAGCCCTGACCTCCCTCAAACACATCTCTGTAATGGCAAAGAAGTCACATTTCCACATTTCACCTTGTTCCCTTCACACACCTGTCTGTGTGATAATATTCCCGGCATAAAGCTGAAGCACATCCAGCCTGGAGTATAGCACCTGGAATCCTCTGTACCTCGGAGTTCTTCAATCAATCAGTGTTTGGTAAGAAGCTGCCCAATTCATGAACCAAAACTGTAACTCTGGGACTGAGTTAGTATTTGTTGAAATACAACTTAGTTTTCAATAAATGCATGAATCAAATGCAAATTTCCAGAACTGAGCAGTCTGCTCCACATACAGTGAGTTTCTGGTGATTAGTTCCCTGCGTAGTGTGCAGATGGGATAGCCGTCAGTATTAGGGAAAATGAGGAAGGCAGATGCTGGGGATCAGAGTCGAAACGTGTGGCACAGAAATCGAACAGCCCGTCAGGCAACACCTGAGGAGCAGGAGAGTCAAAAATCTGGGTTTCACCCCTTCGTCAGGAGCACATTCGTGCCCTCCCATATTTTTCATTCCATGGGGCAGGTGTCAGATCTTGTGGTGGCAAAGCATTTTGGTGATAGTGTCCACAACTGCCTCACATTCTACATAGCTATGGAGAAGGAGAGGATTAGGCAAAATGGGAGAATATTTAATTGCGGAAGAGGAAACTATGATACGATTAAACATGAGTTACGACGCATGGATTGGGAGCAATTATTCCATGGTAAAGGCAATATAGACATGTGGAGACTGTTTAAGGAACAGTTGTTGCAAGTGATGAATAAACATGTCCCTTTTAGACAGGTAGGTAGTGGTAAGATAAAGGAACCTTGGATGACGAGAGCTGTGGAACTTCTCGTCAAAAGAAAAAAGGTGAGGAAGGAGCTCAAAAATGGTCTGAGGAGAAACAGGAGGGGGCACAAGAAAGGCTTGACAGAACGGATTAGGGAGAACACAAAGGCATTTTACACATGTGAGGAATAAAAGAATGGTCAAAGAAAGAGTAGGGCCAATCAGGGATAGCATAGGGAATTTGTGTGTGAAGTCTGAGGAGGTAGGGGAAGCCCTAAATGAGTTTTTTGCTTCTGTCTTTATGAAAGAAACAAACTTTGTAGTGAATGAAACCTTTGGAGAGCATGTGTGCATGCTGGAACGGATAGAGATAGAGGAAGCTGATTTGCTGAAAATTTTGTCAAACATTAAGATTGACAATCTCCAGGCCTGGACCAGATTTGTCCTCGGCTGCTTTCGGAAGTGAGAAATGCGATTGCTTCGCCACTTGCGAAGATCTTTGCATCCTCGCTCTCCACTGGAGTCGTGCCTGAGGACTGGAGGAAGGAAAATGTAATTCCTCTCTTCAAGAAAGGAAATAGGGAAATTCCCCGGCAATTACAGACCAGTGGGTCTCACGTTTGTCGTCTGCAAGGTGTAAGAAACGATTCTGAGGGATAGGATTTATGATCACCTAGAAGAGCATGGCTTAATTAAATGCAGTCAACATGGCTTTGTGAGGGGCAGGTCATACCTCACAAAACATACCGAATTCTTTGAGGAGGTGACTAGAAAAGTTGATGAGAGTCGAGCTGCGGATGTGGTGTATATGGACTTCAGCAAGGAATTTGATAAGGTTCCCCATTGTAGGCTCGTTCAGAAGATCAGGAGGAATGGGATACAGGGGAACTTAGCTGTCTAGATACAGAATTGGCTTGCCAACAGAAGACAGAGAATGGTAGTAGAAGGAACATATTCTGCCTGGAAGTATGTGGTGAGTGGTGTTCCTCAGGGCTCTGTCCGTGGGCCTCTACTGTTTGTAAATTTTATTGATGACTTTGATGAGGAGATTGAAGGATGGGTCAGCAAGTTTGCAGACGACACAAAGGTTGGAAGTGTCATTGACAGTTTAGAGGGCATTGCATCTTCACTCTCCATTGGAGTAGTGCCAAATGATTGAGGGTGACAAATGTTACTCCCTTGTTCAGGCAAGGGAATAAGGATAACCGTGAGAATTACACTCCAGTCAGTCTTGCATCAGCATTGTGCAAAGTAGTGGAGAAGATTCTGAGAGACAGACTTTATGATTAGTTGTAAAATCATAGTTTGTATAGAAATAGTCAGTATGGCTTTGTGAGGGGCAAGTCATGCCTCACAAACCTTATGGGATTCTTTGAGAATGGGATCAAACACATTGAAGAAGGTAGAGCAGTGGATGCGGTGTGCATGGATTTAACAAGGCATTTGATCACGTTCCCATGGTCCGTACATTCAGAAAGTAAGGAGGCATAGGATACAGGGAAACCTATCTATCTGGATACAGAATTGGCTGGCTCATAGATACACAAAGTGGTGGGAAATTGGAAGTGTGGGAAGTGGGTGGCACGGTGGCACAGTGGTAAGCACTGCTGCCTCATAATGCCAGAGACCCAGGTTAAATTTCCGCCTCAGGCGACGACTGTGTGGAGTTTGCACGTTCTTCCCGTGTCTGCGTGATTTTTCTCTTGGTGCTCCGGTTTCCTCCAACAGTCCAAAGATGTGCAGGTTGGATGAATTGGCCATGATAAATTGCCTGTTGTGTTAGATGGTGGGGAATGGGTCTGGGTGGGTTGCGGGTTGGTGTGGGCTTGTTGAGCTGAAGGGCCTGTTTCCTCACTGTAATCAATTTAATCTATTCACTCTGGAGCTCGGTGAATAGTGGTGTTCTGTAGGCTTCGGTTCTGGGAACTCTGTTTGTGTTTTCTATAAATGACTTGAATGAGGGAGTGCAAAAGTGGCTTATTACATTTGTTGATGGAAAGACAATGTTGGTGGTATTGTGGATAGTGTGGGTGCTGGGATATTGACAGGATGAAGAACTGGGCTGATAAGTGAAAGGTGAATTTCAACCTGGAAAAGTGTGAAGCGATTTATTCTGGATGATTGACTTTGAATGCAGAATACAGGATAAAAGGTAGGTAGTGCTCGTCAGGTCCGCAGCAATTCACCCTCCTCTCCAGGTACCTTGCCCTGCCACCACAGGAATTGCAAGATCTGTGCCCACACCTCCCCCACACCCCTCCCCCCTCAAAAGGCTCAATGATCTTTCCCCATCCATCAAGGTTTCAACGGCTGTTCCACTCATGTCAGCTACTGTATCCGTTGCTCCCAATGTGGTATTCTATACGTTGGTGAGATAGGACATCTACTTGCAGAGGACTGCAGAAAACATCTCAGGGACACCCGCACCAACCAGCCCCACAGCCCTGTGGCGGATCGCTTCAACTCCCCTCCCACTCTGCTGAGGACATGCAGGTCCAGGGCTTCATCCATCGCCACTCCCTTACCACCACATCTTCAACCTCAGAACCCTCCAATCCCATGATATCAATATGGATTTCACCAGTTTCCTCATTTCCCTTCCTCCGACCATTTCACAGTTCCAAACTTCCAGCTTAGCACCGCCCTCACGACCTGTCCCATCTTTATATTCAAAGTGGGAAAGGGTACTTCTTTTATCTTCCCTCCAGAGAGGAAGCAGGCCCTTTCGCCCAACAAGTCCATACCAAACCTCCGAAGAGTAACCCATTTCCCTCTGACTAATGCACCTATAACTATGGGCAATTTTGAATGACCAATTCACCTGGCTTACACATCTTTGGAACATGGAAGAAAACCAGAACACGTGGAGGAAACCCAGACACATGGGAGAACATGCAAACTCCACAAAGTGAGTCGGCTGGGGCTGGAATCCAAACTGGTCCCTGGCACTGTGAGGCAGTATTGTTAACCACTGAGCCACCGTGCCCACCAGTTCATCTTCATTCCCACCTATCCACTCCACCCTCTCCTGCGATCTATCACCATTACCCACACCTCCATCCATCTATCGCACTCTCAGTTACCTTTACCGAGCCCCACACCCTCCCATTTATCTATCCACACTCATGGCTCCATGTCTTATTGCTGATGAAGGGATTTTGCCTGAAAGTTTGCTTTTCCTGCTCCTTGGATGCTGCCTGAGCTGCTGTGATTTTCCAGCCCTATTCTCACGTCTCAACCTCCAACATCTGCTGTCATCTCTTTCACCTTGCTAACATCTCCACTCAGTGCCTGTCCAGGTTGCAGATGTATGGCGTCTGGGAGGTAGGCCAGATGTCATCCCCCTAAGTAATTTGCGTGGTGTCCGTCTGAAACTCCATGTCCACACATCTGCTCTCTGCCCCAGGGTCTGACTGAAACAGAATTTGTCAAGCATGGTCGCTAGCCAGTTATTGATGTATAATTTAGACAGCACTTGTACTTACATAGAGCCCAGTGATAGCCTGTTGGCTAGTTTCCACATGCCTCAACATGGATTCCAAATGATTTGCTGTGAAATATTGCTTGAATGACTGCCCAGAACCACGATGTAATGTTCTGGATACATTTAGGTGCAGGCCAGTATCTCACTAAGCACCACAGGCAGCTATGATTTCATTAACACTCTGGCTGAATTCGGATCCTTCTTAATCTACTTTCAATGAAGGCTATGATTGCAAGGTGATGAGTTCAGTGATCCGAAAAATAATCACATATTTGCCATGTTTCATGAATGGCGCAAAAGTTAGATGTGAAGTATGATCTTTCAACCGAACAATAATTGCATCCTCCCTCAAAGCAATTAGCTTGATGTTATATTTATGGAACTCACGCCTGTCAACATTTTATGATTCAGAAATAAAGAATGTACTTTTGTTTGGTTGTTAGGTTGTTTGCCGCACGCGTCCGCATGCGTGCTGGTGTTTGTACATGTATTTGGTCTATCCTTTACTTGAGATTTCCTTTCTCTGATATCAGCCTCAACCTTCCACTTGTTATAAGCACTCCATTTCATTTTTTCTATTTTTCCCTTCCTTTTCTCCTTCTTTCTCACTTCCTATCTCGAGTTCAACATTTCCAGCTGTCTTTTCCTAAAACTTCCTCCCTCTGGAAAACTACATTCCTTGATCCACAATTCTAACTGCTTTACACATTCTGGGGCGTAATAATTTAGCATGTATTGTAGTTTTGGTTGACCATTCCAAGTCCTGTGCGGACTGTCCCTTTGTTTGCTCTTGCTGGAGCTCATTTTTAATGTAACTGGATACGTGTTCAGTTCTCTCTCTCCCACTCTCTCTCTCCCTCAATGCTTTGTATTTTGCAAAACACGAAACCACGTGCCCGGTACATCTTAGGCTAGTCCAACTCAGCCAGTCGTGGTTCCAAGTCTAAAACCACCCTTAAACTTGCCGTCTCCTGAATACTATAGAGACAGTAATCCACTTCCCTTTGGGTTTTACTCGAATACCACACGATAGTTCACGGAACCCTTTTTCTGCTGTATTTATTCTCTTATAATGAGTCTTTATGTCTGATTACTTAAGCCACGACTCTTTCCCCGAGCCTATTCGATTCGAACCCCCGGCTCTGGTGTGATCCACAGATTCCAAGTCTTCCCATGCAAAGTGAACGACCTTCAAGGCGCTGGCGCCTACACCTCCTGGGAATCTTCAGAATCTCACCCAGTCGTGGGATCCCGGATGATCCCCCAAGTTTACTGTCCTGGAAATTAAATCGACTTGATTCAATTATTCACAAGAGCAAAGAAATGGTCTTTATTAAAAAAAAACTCCTGCAGGATTTTGTCTCATTGCACCAAGTCAGATGCCTCAATGCAAGGTGTACTGAAACATTATACAGACGCCTGCCTTATAGTGTTCGTTATCCCACTCTCAAGGGCAAAGTCTGGGGTAACTAAAGTTGTTATCCTCTCATACCCTGGTCCTAGACATAACAGTTCTTCAGCTTTCACAGAGTTCGACGATCGCAAGTCGAGTTGAATGTTTACAGAATTCAAACAGAGATAAGGTAACTGCATACCTTCATCAAATCATCGTTTACAAAGGTCAGTACAGCATTGATTTAAAGAAAAACATTCTCTTTCAAACTTCACAGTAAATGGATAATTTTCCATTATACTTTTGAACTGACTCTGAACGCGCTCCAGGGGTGGTATATCCTTCTTGAGATATGGGACGCAAAACATCAAACAATAATCAAAATGTGGTGTGATTAGAACCTTATAGAATGTCAGAAGTACATCCATGCTTTTCCATTCAAGTCCTCTTAAAATAAACGTCATCATGGTATTTGCACAAAAGTGACAAGTCGGACCACCTGAAATAATGAACTTATGATGATAATAAAAAATTATCATGGAGTTTGAAAAATGAACAATGATTAAAGCATGCTGGGAAATGTATCCTAACCTTGACTAAAGTCTCTGTGCTAATCCACATACTGCAGAATCCAGACAGGCTGCAGCTCCCCACAGATGGTTTGCAAACAAACTTGAGAGTTACAGACCTTGCAATACAAACCTGGATTTGAACTTTAATGGGATAATGGAATATCGCCCTTGGGCAATCATTGTGCCACCCCCTGGTGGATCTGCTTGCTCAGGGGTAATCCAACCCTCTCAAAAGGGGGTGAAGAACTGGAAGAATGAGAATCACCGCAAAACCCCACTTAGTGCAGTAAATCGAAAATAACCACCAAAAGAGAAGATACCTCCAAGTCCATCGTCAGAAGAAGAAATCAGCACGTGGATCCCGGCAACGTTCTATAGGGGTGGTTTACGATCCACCCCAATAGAAGTTAATTTAAAGCATAAGATGGCTTGTAGTGTGTTTCGTTACTTTATAGTAAAATTTATGGTTCTAATATTAATTATGTTCAATAAACAAATATTGTTGTTTAGAAGTCTTTTGGTAAATATAAGATTTTAAAACATACTGTCCCGTGTTACAAACCTTTCCTAAATATTGGTTCACCTGCAAGTTTACCTCGAGACAATCTTGATCTACAACTCCAAAGTCTCTTTGCACTTCAGACTGAAGAATTTTCCCGCATTTAGAAAATACTCCATTCCTGTATTCTTCTTACCAAAGTGCATGACCACACACTAGCCCCCATTGTACTCCATCTGCCACTTCTTTGCCCACTCTCCTAACGTGTCTAAACCTTTCTGCAGCCTCTCTCCTTTCGCAATGCTACCTGTCTCTCCACCTATCTTTATATCATCTGAAAAGTTAACCAGAATGTCCTTAGAACATTTATCTAGATCATTAATTTACGAAGTAAAGAGCCGTAGTCCAAACACTGAGCCTTGTGTAACATCACATGTCACTAGCTAACATGCTGACAAGAGCATTTTTTCCTCACTCACTGTTTTCTGCATTTTTAACCCTTGTTGTTTCTCAATTCCACCCAGACAGATCCTTCACCATCTGTCCGTATTTCAGAAGTGATGGGAACTGAATGAAGGGACTGCAAAACACTTTGGCATTGTCGCTAATTTATAGTTTACACATGGACTAAAAATATGACATTGCCCATTCCACTGAATTGTGGCGACATACTATTTCTTTGACGAAATATTCTGTTTGCATTATGGAAGAATATAAACATGTGAACCTTCTTGAGAAGATATAGATAATTTCAAATGTTTGTATTCTTCCATAATACAGACAGAATATTTGGTCAAAGACACAAACTGTCGCCAAATTCCAGTGGAAATGACAATATAATATTTTTACTTTTTATGTTTTTATTTGGCTTGACTACTCACTTGTGCTGTTATTCTTTCAAAGTGCAGTATCTCACATATTGCAGTGTTAAGTTTTTCGGTCATTGATCGCGCCATCTAAACAATCCGGTTGTACACCCCTGAAACCTAACACTTCCATCCTCACTTTGAACCATTAAAATAATCATTGTGTCATCCACAACATTGTTTACCATGCTCTAACCCCCACCCCCATCTACCATATTGTTATCATCAACGTGTATGAATATCAGAAACAAAAGTTGATTTTCTACCTGTTCTACAGTCGTTGTTGCAGAGGAAGAATTGATACTTCTAGTCTACAGTTTTCCCTCTTTTGCTGAGTTTGCAGCATGATGCAGGAGAGGGCTTTTATTAGAGAGCCACAAACACTATTTTGGACATGGAACTGAATTCTGCTTTTATACACCGGTCCTCTGGATGTATTATTCATATTATACGTATGAATAATGATTATACATCATTATTCTTGGACTCGCTTTTGGCACTGTGCATTGCAACATTTCCATTTTATGTGGGCCTGCAGCTCATTCTTTATAACATTCGCTGCAATCCCGTCAGAGCACAGGGAACTTTTTTTTTAAATCTGCAGGATGGATGCAGGCTCATTCCTGAAGTTTGTTTGAAAGAACTAAGGTGATGAGGATAAAGGTTCAATTAAATTCTGCATTATAAGCATGCAGGAGAAGAACAAATCACACTCTTATTTCTGCATTGAAATGGAAGCAAATTCATAGAAAAAAAACACCCACCGTTCTGGATATTATTTAGTGACATAAAGTGACTTAATGTCGAGAAAATGAATTGGAGAGAAAAGAAAATAAAATGTCTGCCCTTGATGGAGATACAGAAATGTAGATTGGATGGACAATATAAACAAGAATCCTGTCAATAAAAGAAGTATGAGAAACATTTTCCTTATATTCAAAGGAAACCAGATCCCAATTTTCCTTAACAGTGATGTTTGATTATCCATCAATCTCAGTTTTCCAACTGGCTGGTATTGCCTGCCACAGATGGCCCTTCCGACAAACTGCCTCCTCCCCTTCCTACTCTTTCCTTACCCACCTATTTCCCTTGCATTGCTCCTTCTGCTGTGACATACCCTTTCACGGAAGATCTCCCTTCACACTTCTCGCACTGTGTATCACACCAGTTCCCTCTCACTCCCACTTTCCTGACTCTCCCTTTCGCTTTTTGCTCTCACGCTAAATGCTGGAAATTACTGACTTCTGTGCTATTACATGTCGTCAGTGAGTGATGCGTTTGAAATGATCACTGTTCAACAGCAACAGAAAACAGCATATTTGTCACTGTCTGATGCTCCGTGAACAGGGTGGCTTTGTTAACTATTGGTACAGAGTGGAGTTTCTTCTTGTCCCTCTATCACAACGCTTAACCAAACAGCCTCATTACCAACGGGACAAACATCTTGGGGCAGAATTGGAAGTCCATGTATCAATTTTATTTTGTATATTGTGAAGATATTGTTCAAACAAGGAGTATTCCTGTCTTTTGCTCCTTGTTCTTTTAATTGATCTGTCAAAATAATTGGAGGTAAGATCAGAGAGACTTCCCTTTCAGTCGAAGCACGACTTGACTGAGCATGGAATCCAGGACCCTGAGCAAAACTGTGATTAATGGGAATTAGAGAACCTTCTGCACTGGTACTAGGAACAGTGGGAAAATGATCTCTACATGTTATCTTCCAAGTTACATGCCATCCTGACGAGGAACTAACGGGTTGTTAAGACACTTTGGAATGTGCCTACAACTAGCTCTGTGTGCAGGTGCATCACTTGGAGACAAGAGATTCAAGTAGGCTGCACTATTTCACCTTTTCCAGAATGTTTGACACGTAAAATCTGCCCATGCTAGTTCCTTCCAAAACCCGTGGATGACTATGCCCTGTACCAGTGTATCTTAAGTTTCCACAGTTTCATGTAAAGTTTCAGAAATGTAAGACCTTCCTGAACGAGAATGACCCTCGTGTCACCAGGAGCATGATATGACATTGAGGTGATGATTGGGATCCTTAATTCAATTGGGTACTTATATAGAATTGATCATGTGATTCATGGCCACTGAATTGAACATTTTCATGGTGATTTATGACACGGAAAATGTTATTAATATATAGTGCTCTGTCAAATAAAAAAACTTCTAATTTTTCATTCAAGGACCATAACCAAATTCATGAGATTTAACTGTAATGGCAGCTTCACTGTTCCCTTTAATATCAGAAAAATATCCACAGTCCAAACGAAAAGGGAAGTTGGAAATGGTGGAAAACTTTAACAAGTCCAACAGCATCTGAGCAGAAAGACAATTAATTTTCTGAGACCAATATGACTTTTTCAGAACAAACTCATACTCGTCTCAATATGTTAACTGTCTTTCACCCTCAAGATACATCAGCTGTGTGTCACCAACATCTTCCACTTGTATTTGAGATTTCCAAGTTCCCTCGTAAATGTTAGCAGAGTGACATACTTGGGAGAGTGGCACGGTGACTCAGTGGTTAGCACGGCTGTCTCGAAACACCTGGGAAACGACGATCAATTCCACCCTTGGGCCACCGTCTGCATTGAGCTTTAATATTCTTCCCGTGTCTGCAGATGTTTCGTCCAGGTGTTCCTGATTCCTCCCAATTGACCATGAAAAATTGTTCATCTGAATCTACTTGCTTTAGCTATGGGAGATAGAGGAATCCTGCAGGAGGTGAATCTATGTCCAATATTTTTCAGAGGATCAGTGTCATCTCGATGGGCCGAAAGTTTTATTTTAACACATTAGAATTGTACATCATTATTATAACAAAGGCGGTGGTTACTGGGGCAAAAATCTCTGTATCAACACATAATGAGCTACATTTCTACTGATGTTGTTCCGTATTCTTTCCATAGCCCTGCACATTCTGTTATCCATGTCGTGGTTTTTAATTCTGTGCATTGAAGAGCCAGGAGGGGACATGAGAAGTCGTTGGTAGATTGCGTCAAGGAAAACCCGAAGGCTTTCGATAACTATATCAGGAATAAAACAATGAATAAGTAAGATCTGGGCCTATCAAGCGTAGTAGTGGTAATTTGTGCTTGGAGTCAGAGGAGATAGGGAAAGCGCTAAGTGAATTTTCTCATCAGCATTCACACTAGAAAATAGCTAATGTTATGGAGTAGAATCCGGAGATACAGGCTGGTAGATTAGATCGGATAAGGTTTCACAAGGAAGAGGTTTCAGCAATTCTGGGAAGTGTAAAAATAGATAACTCCCCTGTGCCAGATGGGATTTATCTGAGGATTCTCTGGGAAGCCAGGGAAGAGATTGCAGAGCCTTTAGCTTTGATCTTTATATTGTCAGTGTCTACAGGAATGGTGCAGAAAGCTGGGGGATAGCAAATGTTGTTACCTTATTCAAGAAGGGGATTAGAGTCTAATTATAGACCAGTGAGCGTTACTCTGGTTGTGAGTAAAATGTTGAAATTGTTAAAGATACAAGGTTTAAACTAATCTAGAAAGGAATAATTGGATTAGGTATAGCCAACACGGTTTGGTGAAGGGTAAGTCGTGCCTCACAAATCATATTGATTTTTTTGAGAAGGTGACCAAGCAGTTGGATGCTGGTAAAACGGTTGATGTAGTGTATATGACATTCAGTAAAGCATTTGGTAAGGTTCCCCACGATAGACTATTGCAAAAAAAAATGGAGGCATGGGATTGAGGGTAATTTAGCGGTATGGATCAGGAATTGGTTAACTGAAAGAAGACAGAGGGTGGTAGCTGATGGGAAATGTTCATCCTGGAGTTCAGTTACTCGTGGTGTACCGCAAGGATCTTGTTTTGGCCCACTGCTGTTTGTCAATTTTATCAACGATCTGGATGATGGCGTAAAAGGATGGGTTCGTAAATTTGCAGATGACACTAAGGTCGCTAGAGTTATGGATAGTGCCAAAGGATGTTGTGGGTTACAGCAGGACACAGATAATTTGGAGGCTGGGCTGTGAGGTGGCAAACGGAATGCACTGCGGAACAATGTCAGGTGATTCACTTTGGATGGAGCAACAGGAATGCAGAGTATTGGGCTCTTGGTAAGACTCATGGTAGTGCAAATGGGTAGAGATTCCTCAGTGTCCATGTACATAGATCCCTGAAAGTTGCTACTCAGTTTGATAGTGTTGATCAGAAGACATATGGTGTGTTTGCTTTTATTACTAGAGGGATTTTGTTTCGGAACCCTGAGGTCATGCTGCAGCTGTACAAAACCCTGGTGCAGCCGTACTTGGACTATTGAGTACAGTTCTGGTTATCACATTCGTGGAAGAATGTGGAATCATTGGAAAGGTTTCAGATGAGCTTTACTAGGTTGTTGCCTGGTATGGAGATAAGATCTTATGAGGAAAGGCTGAGGGACTTGAGGCTGCCTTCGTTTGAGAGAATGCTGAAAGGTGACTTAATTCAGACATTTAATATAATCAGATATCAGATAGGTTGGATTGCGAGAGCCTGTTTGTTTGGATGATAATGGCTAGCACGAGAATACGTAGCTTTAACTTGAGTTTTAATGGATAGAGGAAAAATGTCGGAGGTAGTATCTTTACTCAGAGAGTAGCAGGGATGTGGAAAGCGCAGTCTGCAACATTAGTAGACTCACCACCTTTAAGGCCATTTAAGTGATCATTCGATAGGCATATGGATGTAAAATGGAGTAGTGTAGTTTAGATGGGCTTCAGATTGATTTCATAGGTTGGCGCAACATCGAGAGTTGAAGGGTCTGTACTGCACTGTAGTGTTCTATGTTCTATATGCGCACAACCCTATCGAACTGTATATCCAGTGATTAAAACACTTATGTAGCATACTATTCTTTCCATTTGAAATTGCCCTGTCCACGTTCATCGAATGCATGTAGTGTGGAAACAGGTCCTTGGAAGAGTAACCTGACCAGGCCCATTCTTCTACCCCCCGATATTGACCCCTCACTTTTGTGCCTAACCTACACATCTGTGAACGCAATGAGAAGATCAGCTTGGCCAATTCACCTAATCTGCATATCTTTGAACTGTGGGATGAAACACATGCAGACGTGGGGAGAATATGCAAACTCCACACAGAGATTCGCCTGAAGTTGGAGTCGAACCAGGCCCTAAGCTGTGAAAATGTAATACTAATCCTTGACCCACAGAGCCACATCAGCAATCAGCATTCTGTTGTCCAAATGTAATACGTTTCGTTGATTTGCTTTGCTTTTCATTCTGTCTGCCAGAAAGCGTGATGGCGACTGAGGAAATATCGTTGTATTCCCCTCAAATCTCCACAAACACTGCTGACATTGCTTTCTGTCTCCTAACTAATGTTATTTTCATTCTGTCCCTGGCTCATTAATGTAGGGATTTTAATGAACAAGGTATTTGTACATTCCATATTTTTGTCCCCTCTATGTCTCTTCCCTGAGTGTGGTCATCTTCTTTAATTCATTAAAGCGACATGGGTGTAACTGGCTGGGCCAGTATATATTTCCCTTTCCAGGTTGCCCGGCAAAAGGTGTTGGTGAGCTGCCTTCTTGAACCATAGCACTCCACATGCTGTCGGCTGCCAGTGCTTAGCACTGTCTGGTTTCATTTCTTTGAGACCTTGTAGTGATATAACTGAATGGCTGATTTGGCCATTTCAGAAGGGCAGTTGAGAGTCCATCACATTGCTTTGGGTCTGGTGTCACATGTGGGCCTCACCACGTGAAGATAACAGAGGAGGACACAAGTGGTCTAGGTGTTTGTTTTTATTTAACAATTGACAAACTTTCATTAGATTGTTAACCCAAATACTCCATTGAATTCAAATTCCACGATCTGATGAGGCGGGATTCAAGTCCAGGTTTGAGTCATCAGCTGGGCCCCTGGATTAATTGTCTGGAGATTATAGCACTAGACCATTGAATTCCCAGCATCTACACTGGTAATGGTTGTGTTGCTGTTATTGTGACTGAGGTACAGAAAGTTTTTCAGTTACATTGTCAACTACTTCCATGGAGAACAGAACTGGTAATATTTCAGCTCACGGCGACCGTGCAGAACTGCAATTTTTTTTTCAGCCAGGAGTAGAAACTGAGGAGAGAAAACCTTTTCTTAACGTTGAGTGGGTGTGACATGTATACAGAGATTTGACTTGGACCCGTCACTAGAAAGTGAGAGGAGGTTCTCTGGATTGTTTTCTTGGGTTTGTGTCATCAGCTACTACCATGACTGAGGGAAATCTGAAGGTCTGGTGGCCCCACTCTGGACAAGGATGCGCACTGCATTTTGGAGAGAGTCTGGGTCTGCAGCGACTGCACAGGAAGGAGCAGGACACTACACTATCCTTTCTGAGATTTCCACAAATATTTCCCAATGTTGAATGGTTTCCATGTGCAAAGTGTGAAGCCAGTTAATTACAACAATGAGGAGGTCACAGAAACCTCCTCCAGCATAACCTTCAGTTTCACACCAGGGAGAGGACTGCACTCAACATGCCCGCCAACTGTTTTGATTCTGGAACTTTCCAGGCAGGAGTGGGTGAAGCATCCATTTTGCCAGAGTGCGATCCTCTCTTGTACTCACAAGGTGACAGAGGCCATCTCCGTCCGGTGAGGTGAATATGTTGGTTCTGGCTCCACAGAGGAAGGAAGAGAAAATCTTCCCAAAGTGTTAGGGAACATGGTGACTGGCGAAAATGTGGAATGGCAAGAAGTCAGAATTATTAAAGATGAAGTACTAGGGAAACAAAAAAACAAAGCTCATTGTATTGAATATTGGTACGTTGCTGGATTAAATGAGTTATGAATTGAGAGGGTTACAGAATTAGGGCTGGAGAGTTGTGTTTGCCGGGAACCTCTTTCGGGAGCAGGTACAGAATGGCCTGATTCTGTACAGTCAATTCCTTAACTCTTTGAGGGAGGGCAAAGTTTGTCAAAGCTTTTTGTGTTAAAGAAAGGATGCTGCAGACTTGGAAGTAGCTACTGAGACCAAAAATATTGAAAACAGGAGAGAGAGGGAAATCAGAATACCAACTGATGAATAAATCGATCTCAGATGCGAGGGAAAATATTTGATTGACTTTTTTTTCGGAATTCGTAATTACTAGATCTTTGGAGAATAATGATATGATTTGCGGAGTCAGCCTAAATTTTAGAAAGGGAAATCGTTTTTGATAAATCATTTGGAGTTTGTGGAGGATGTTGATTGTGACATCGACAAATGAGAACCAATGGGAACAGTGTATTTGAATTTTCAGGAGGCTTTTGACAGGTGAGTGAAGAACGTCAGAGTCCTTGCGTAAGGAGTGAATATACTACATGGATGGAGAATTGGATAATGGGGAGAATACAGAGAGTAAGATTCTGCTCTGGACTAAAGGTCATTGCTCATCGGGTAGCCCATGTATCAGTGCTTGGAGCACATCTGCTCACAAGGCAAATAAATGAATTGAATGTGAGCAACTAATACAGTCCTTTTCATTTTGAATTTATTAGAAGGTGAGAGATTGGGAACTGCAGTTATCACTTATACAATTCACATTAGCCAGCAAGTAATCAGGACAGTAAATGGTATGTTGTCCTTCATTACAAAATGATTCAAGTGTTGAAGTAAATTCATGTTCCTGCAGTTGTAGCGTGTTGAATGGATAGTAGTTAGGTCACTTATTACAGATTCTCTCTCCCTTATAAGGAATTATTTCATTGCGACTGAGATAGTGCAAAATAGTTTCACCAGACTTATTCCTGGGATGATGGTACCGTGAGGAAAGTGTGCGGAAAATGCGTGTTTAATTCATGGCGCTGAGAGCGAATAACAGGCTTTTACATTTAAACTTGAAAATTAGGTACGACAATCATATTGTCAAGAAAAAGACAGTGATCAGGTAAAACATTACATTTTTCCATGATATTTGATTCCCAATAGTTCAAATACCTGCACGGAGCCCCCGTGTTGGTTGAGAGGCAGCTCCAGGCTCTGAATGAACTCTCCCTGTCTCAATATGCAGTTGGTTTATGAACCTGCATTGTTCACAAATCTGTCAGCAGCCACAATACCTTATTCCTGAAAGAAAGAGTTAGGCATTCCCACCAGTTTTTAATCTTCATCGAAACACCAGTCTGCCTTCTCGGAGACAGAAGCTATTTCATTGAGACTTGGCACGAACCATCCACTTTCCCTTCTCACATTCTGTAAAGCAAGTTGAAGTAATACGTGTACCATGCGCAATTGATCCAGGAGGAACAACATAGAGCAGTTTATCTGTGTAGTCGCTGCTTCACTGTTTGTCATGTTGGGGAATCAATGACAACTTACTATTTCTGTATAATTGACTTGACAGGCTGAGTGCCCTCTTCCTGGTATCCGGAAGAGACTCAAAGACCTGACTTGGCAGCTCCTGGTTCCTGTTTAACACCTCGATGTGCTGACTTCATTCCTTCCCTCCTCGTGTAATAGGCAGGAGGGTCTGAATTGGCTATGTCTATTCTTGTCAAATAGTATCAGTGGGTTGAATACATTCCGTTGCAACCAGTTTGAGATGCTGAATGAGCTCCTCTTATTTAACTGTGGGAAAGGTACATTTCTAGTTGGACTGTTACAAGAATGTTACCTTCAATTTAGCAACACAGTTTAGATTCTATCCAGGTCTTGATGCACGTGGACACGGACTGCTTCAGCAGTGGACCGGTGCTGAATTATTCTTAACAATCTTCAGTGAACATCTCCCACTTCTGACTGTATGATGTGGGAAAGACGTTGAAGCAGCTGAAGAAAGATACCTTGAGGATGCGCCCTGAGATGTCCTGTGACAGAGATGATTGATCCTCACCAACCACGAATACCTTCCCTTGTCCTCTGAATGCATCTAACCACGACTCATTCCTATTGCATTCAATTTTGTTCGTGTTCCTTGAAATCCTGCCTTGATATCGGGGCCAGTCACTCTTACCGTGTGTAGATATTTTTATTCATGTGAATAGGTCACGGTGTCTTTATGAGCAGCGATTCCTTCACACAGAGGGTATTGACTGTCGGGACTTCTGTATTACAGAGAGGTAGGAGAGGTAGATCACTAAGACATTTAGAAGGGGTCACAATGGATATATGAGTTATCAGAATGTTGAGGGCTGCAGTGATTGAGCAGAACAGAAGAGTTGAGGATTTTGCAGATTAGCTATGATAATATTGAAGGGAAAGACAGGCCAGAAGGGCTGAATGACCTATTCATGTATCTGACGTTCTCTCATTTTTTTATTGGGAAGTTATTTTCCTGAAAATTCTATTTTTGGATGTTGCGGTCAGGGAGAACAGAGGATTTTGTGGGCCGTCTCTGGGTGAGGTATGGGCGCTGTATTTACAGTGAATCTGACTCGGCAACATGATCAAGAAATGAAGACAGTTCTGTAAACACAGAGGAGAGAGATGTTTCACACCGTCACCTACCCTTTGTTTTCCCAAGAATATTTTCCAACGCCATGTCAAACTGTGTGTAACAGTCTTCATCTGCTGAATGGTTTCTGCTGTTTCTGTGCAGCAGGTTACTGGGTAAATGGCCTCCCACTGTTCCTGTCCAACAGGTTTGAGAGGTTCAATCGAACATAGGAACTAGGGACTTGGGAGAAGGGCTGGTCATTAGACTTTCGGAGCCTTCTCCACCAGGCAATAAGATTGTGGCTTATCAGGTAGTGGTTTCCTTTCTACAGTTCATTGTCATTTACCATCCAATATCGAAGTAGCATGGCTTTTAATAAACGCAAACATACAAGCATCAAAAACGTCTGGGGAAGACCATTTCCACTCAAAAAGCCCTTTTTGAATTTCTCGTCATACCTGTTCAGACTGGGGCTGGAGAGGTCACTGTTTCATTTTCTACTCCAGCTCCTCCATTGGTCATGACACATTTTAAATGTGACTAGGTTGGTGATATAATCAATGATGTAGTTCTCAGACTAGGTCAGGTTCTTTGTTCGGGACAAGTCAGATCGATAGCTTAAATTTAGAAAAGTAATTTACCAAAGTAAACTTACTTAACCTAATGGAAAGATACATGACAAGCAGTGTGGACAAACATGTACATTAATATTTATCTTTCACTGTATACTGAGACGCAGTTTGTATACACAGAAACATACACACACACAGAAACACACAAATGCACACAGAGACACACATACACATACATGAAGACAAACAGATAAAAATCTCTGCCGAATATCAGTTTGAAAGAGTTTTTCGTAGCAAAAGTTAAATTCAAGACAAAAGGAAATATTAAATTGTATTCTGCAGCTGAGGTCATTCTGTTGACACAAGCTGCTGTCAATCGGATACCTTCCTGGAACATTTGGATTTGGCTGAATTCCCTTTGCTTCTGGCAGTGTGGAAATTCCAATGAATCTTCAACAAGAATCCTTCACGACTGATAACGATGCCTGATGAGTTTTCCCCTCTCATACATTGCTGTGAGAAGGAACAAGGAAACAAAGGAAACAATAAGCCGTGACGTCTCTAGCAGGTTGTATCTTCTCCAACTTCTAAATGAAATATACAATAATGTTATCTGATCACCTAATTGGACCAAATGAAGCCTCCTTGAATATGCTTGGAATTGTATGACTCCGTCCCTGTTCCCTGATCCATGTAGGAGCAGTTTATAAGCTATAATTGGAAGATGCGTTTGTATGTGTCCTCATAATTTTTCCAATAAATTCATGTCTTAGGGCTATCTGTGTTAAAATGAATACATTGTTCTCTTAAATTTGAATCTTTAGTTCTAGTTTCCCACACCAGTGGAAATGTTCATCAGCCAAGCACCTGATGCACTCTCCTCAAGATCTTATATGGTTCAGTATGAAACTCTCTCATTCTCAAACCTTAAGTGCCCTAGCCTTGTAGAGGTTTATAAAATTATGAGGGGGCATGGAAATGGTGACTACCCAAGACCATTTTCTGATGGAGTCCAAAACTAGAGCACATAGTTTGAAGGTGAGGGAGAAAGATTTAAAAGAAATAAAAGTAGTAATCTTTTCTCTTGAGTGTATGGAATGAACTGCCAAAGGAAGTGTTGGTGGCTGGGCAAGTTACAACATTTAAAAGCCATTTGAATGGGTACATGAATAGGAAGGGTCATGGGCCAAGTGCTGGCAAATGGGACGTGATTAATTGAGGACACCAGGTCATCATGGACAAGTTGAACCGAAAGGTCTGTTTCTGTGCTGTATGACAGAATAACGCCTTCTTTCCAGGAACAAGTACATCTTTACAAAGCTTCAGAATCAAGTTACTATATTTATTTTTCAGTTTAGGGAAACATTACTGCACGCAATATGTCAGATGTGGCCTCAGAAAGCCCCTGTACAGATGCAGTAAAATATCCTGATAGCTTTTGCATGGAATACAATAATTTCATATACTTTCCTTACCACTTACCGCATCTGCATAATAACTTTGTGTGATGCATGTACCAGAATGCACAAATCCCTTTGTACCACTGAATTTTGTGATCTCTCACCTTTTAAGTAGTTTACTATTGTTTTACCCTTTTGTCACTGCATAAACTTTATTCATGCAGGTTATACTGTTTCTGCTAAAGGTTTACACACTAACCTACCCTGTCTCTACCCCAATACAAGCTCTTTACCTCCACTTGACATCTTATTGAATTAATATCTTGGTGGCTGAGCTAACTGAGGTCCAATCCAATCGGTCCCCACGTCCGAATCATTGACAGGTTCGAAATAGTTGTGAATCTTGCACTGATCTTTAAGGAACTCCACCACGTTAAAGCTTTCCAAATTGAAAACAAACATCAATCACTACTGTCGATTTCCTGATAGTTACCCAGGGTTCCCTGTTCCTGTGTAGCAGCTTAGAAAGGTTGAATAGCTTTCTCATGTGCTGTGTAATGCACTCAAATGGCTGAATGAATTTATCATCTTCCTTTGTAAATCCTTAGAGGCCAAAAAATGTCCTCGTGTCTCATTGCCGACTGGCTGATTTGGACATTCCTCTCCCTCTGTAACAGAATCGAGGGTTTGAGTGAGAGAACAAGACATGGGTTAGGAAGAGCAGGTGGCCATTCAGCCTTTCGCTCCTGCTGCTCCATTCAGAATGTGCATTATTGATGTGATTGTAACTAAACATCCCTTTCCTGTCTGTTCCCAATAAAAATAGATTCTTTTGTTCATTAATGATCTATGGAACTCAATTTTGAATGTTTCATTAACCCAGTCTTCACTGCTGCTTGGGTTTGGGAACACTACAGATCACACAACCCTAAAGAGAAAGGAACATCCCTGTCTCAGTCAGAAATGGAAAAGCCCGTATTCTTAAAATGTGTCCCCCTCAAGCCAATCACCACTCTTTTGACACAGGGACACAGTTAGAAACAGATATAGGCCATTCGAAACTCAAACCTTTCCACATTTCCTTTAACAACTGACAATCAAATACTTACCAAATTTAGCCTCAACTGAGGTTAGATGAATTCCAGATACCATAAGCTCACAAGAGTGTAGGAAATTGGAACATAGAACAGTGCAGCATAGCACAGTCCTTCAGCCTTCGATGTTGTGTCAACCTTTTATCCTAGTCTAAGACTAATCTAAACTTCATACCCTTCATTTAATTATCATCCATGTGTCTATCCAAGAGTTGCTTGAATGTCCCTAATGTATCTTATTCTACTACCACCGCTGGCTGTGCATTCCATGCACCTACCACTATCTGTAGAAAAAAATACTGTCTCTGGCATCTCCTCTCAGCCTTGCTCGAAATTATGCTCTCTGCGTGATAGCCATTTCCACACACTTAAAACGTCTCCAGTTTTCCACTCCATCTATGCCTAATCATTTTGCACACCTATATTATGTAGCTCTCATCCTTCCTCACTCCTATGAGAAAACCCTAACTCCCTTAGAAATTCTGCCCTTCTGCACAGGCAACATCCTGGTAAATCCTGTCTGCACCCTCTGGAAAGTATCCAATTTCTTTCCGTAATGGTGCGACCAGAATACTTCAACACAATACTTCATGTGTGGTCTAACCAGGGCGTTATAGAGCTATAGCATAATCTCTCGGCTCTTAAACTCAATTTCTCTGTTCACGAAAACCCACTCACCATGCTTCTCTTAATACCCCTATCAACTTGAATGGCAACTTGTAGGTACCTAAGGACGTGGAGCCTAAGATCCGTCTGTTCCTCCATACTGCCAAGAATGCTAATCTGAATATGAACTCGATCTTCCAAAATGAATCACTTCAGAAAATAGGAAATTGGAGCTGAATTAAGCCATTTAGCCAATCGGATCTGCTGTGCCGTTTGAATACGGGTGAAACGTTTCTCAGCCACATTCTTCTGCCTTCGCCAACTGATCAAATGGTTCCCTTATTAATGAATAACGTATTTATCTCTATCTTAAATAAATTACTTTTTCTGTCTGCAGGAATATGCATGTCTTAGTGTGTAAGTGTTGTGCGTTTAATGTGTCTATGTATGTTTGTGTGTATCTCTGTCTGCATCGCTGTTAAACGTGATCTTTGAAGATTTTGGGGTAAATCCACTGAAATTGACACCAACACCCTCCCCCTTCCTCCATCTCTACTGCCTGTCAATTTTAAGTGTAGAGCCATAAAATACCACCCTCCGCTGCCCTACCCTGGCTAAATGTCAGATTTTATTCTCTCTCAGATGACATCAAATTCTGTAAATCTCTCAGATTGCACGGCTGCTTGGGTTTTCAAATAACGCCTGATTAAGCACAGAGCACTATCGTCTGTTACCTAGTGATATTGTTCTTGAGATATTAACAACATCATTGGGTCAGTTTCAGGACTTTTCAATCTTTTCTCACCTATAATTCGTAAGAGTGCATAACAAAAGATTTCAAGTTAAAGAACGTGTAATAAATGCATTACATCAAATTATAAATGTTTCAGTCGACCTTCATTGAATGCAGTTGCAGTGGAAATACTCTTTATTGCGTACACTCCGTGTCACGAATAATCTTCAAATACAAATCACTTCCACGTTGTAGAAGGAGCACAGACATTACTCTAGATGAGCATTCTCCACTCTTAGGGTCCTCAGTACAATTACGATACTCCCTATATCTGCCTATATGTGTGTGTGGTGACGGTGCTGTCAGTTTGAATGGTGCTGTGAGCTGGCTCCCGCCCAGACTGAAACTCTGATGTGAGAAAGTGAGGTCTGCAGATGCTGGAGATCACAGTGCTGGAAAAGTTCAGCAGGTCAGGCAGCTTTCGAGGAGCAGGAAAGTTAACGTTTTGGGCTAGAGCACTTCACCAGGAATGCCGTCAATGTAGTAGACTGTGAAGGCCAACTGAAGAGGCATTGCTTCACTTTGAACACCACAGAGGCTGATATATCCGCTATGCACATGGATACACACAGAGACACGCAGGTACACACAGAGGCGAATACAGACACGCAAAGACACACATTATTGATTATAGATACACACACAAAAAAGAACTGACGCAGTAACACAGATACTAATACAGACATACAGAGACACATACCGATATACTGATATGCATGCACACATAGAAACACTACCATCAATACAAACATATTATACACACGCTTACACATTGATGTTGATACAGACATCGAGAGTTTGCCAGTATTTACTTTTCGCGTGGTGACATTCCCAATATTTCACTTGCTCTGTGTGGGGTGTGTTAATATTTCTGTTGCATTGCAGGAGATCATCTGCACCCTCTCTATAGCTTCCACATTTTTCTATGACAAGGCGACCCGAACTGAACACAATGTTCTATGTGTTATGTTACCTCACGGCGATGAACCCTTCCGCTAATTAAAGCAAACAGCGAGAAAGGCTCAACTCGCAACGTAAGCTGTTAAAGTACGAGTGCCAAATCTTAAACTTCACTCTTTAAGTATAAATAATTTCAATGTATTCCTTAACTGTAAAAGTGAACATTGAACAACAGCTATTCAAAACTCCAGCCCCTCTTTCTCTGAACTGGTTGGTATTTGCCTCCAACTTTATAACAACATAATGTTCCAATAAGAAAAACCCGTATTAAAATTGCATCAACTTAATTTCAAAACCACACAGCATCGGTCATCTCCAGTGTCCTCTTTCTTTTAGCTGAAGATCTTCCCGGGTTGTCTTCTGAATTTTAGTGCAAGGATGTTTCATACAAAAACGGTATCTTTGTCAGAGAGAGTTTTGCATGGCCGTCTCTCTCTAGATGGCAGTTACTCTCTGCCCAACTAGCGAACTGCCTGCCTCTTTTATGCCACTCAATATTTGATCATCTCATTGGTTAGATGTTAGAAAACAATAAATTCAAAATCGATTGACATTTATGTCCGAGGGCATAATGTAAACTAAATGGTTAAATTCGAATTGTTGTCAATCAGCAACCAAAACTCAAGGTATCTGTTTCACAGCCAAACGTTGCTTGCTTTATATTTTCCAGTATACTCTGGGCCTGCTCGCTGGTCATACGAAGGTGCTTGCAAGCTCTCAGTGCAGAACAACATTCACTCTCTCATAAAAGGTACTATAAACACCTTCAACTTCATAACAGTGGTTTATTCTGAGCTTTACAGAGCTGGAGCATAATCTCACAACTCTGAAACTCAGTTCTGTAGTTTGTGAAAGCCAACACAGTATACACTTTCTTAACAACCACATCAAACTGTGTCAAGATTAGTGTGGTGTTGGAAAAGCACAGCAGGTCAGGCAGCATCCGAGGTGCGGGGAAATTGATGTTTCGAGCAGAAGCCCTTCATCAGATGATGAAGAGCTTCTGCTTGAAACGTCGATTTTCCTGCTCCTCGGATGCTGCGTGACCTGCTGTGCTTTCCAGCACCACCCTAATCTTGACTCTGATATCCAGTACCTGCAGTCCTCGCTTTTGCCGATTTACCGTCAACCTGGGTGGTAACTGTGAGAGATCTCTGGACATGGACCCCAAGATCCCTCTGTTCCTCCGCACTGCCAAGAATACTGCCTTTAGCCCAATATTCTACATTCAAATTCGACCCTCCAAAGTGAATGACTTCACATTTTTCCAACTTTAACTTAATCTGCTTCTCATCAGCTCAGTTCTGAATCCTGTCAATATTCCATTGCAACTTACAACATACCTCACCATTACCCAGAACTCCATCAACCTTTGTGTTTTCGGCAAACGTACAAATTCGCACGTCCACTTCCTCATCCAAGCCATTAGTAAAAATCGTAAAGAGCAGAAGTCCTAAAACTGATTCTGCGGGACACCATTAATCACATAGCTCCAGACTAAATGCTTTCTATCTAATGCCAAACTCAGTCTTCTATGGGCCAGGAATTGTGTATCCAGACAACCAGATTTCCCTGCATCCCATGCCTACTTACTTTCTGAATGAGCCTACTGTGGGTAACTTTATCAAACGTCTTGCTAAATCTATATATACCACATCCATTGATCTACCTTCAGAAATGTGTTTTGTCACATCCTCAAATGATTCAAAAAGATTCGTGAGCCATGACCTGCCCCTCACAAAGGCATTCTGACTATCTCTATCAAGTGATTTTTTTTCCACGTAATCATAAATCATGTCTCTCAAAATCCTCTCCAATTCTTTGTCCACCACTGTCGTGAGACTGCTTAGTCTATAATTCCCAAGACTATCCCTATTCCATTACTTGAACAAGGGAATAACATTTGCCAACCTCTTTTCATTGGCCTGAATCCAGTGGACAGTGAGGACGCAAAGATTATTGCCGAACGCGCAGCAATCTCTTCTCTCGTTTACTGTAGAATACTTATATTCTGTTTGGCCAAGGAGAATTATCTATACTTGTGTTTCTCAAATTTTTCGTCACACCCTCCTGTTCTAGCATATCAGCCTGTTTCACGCTCTCCCCATAAACGTCAATGCCCCTCTCAGTAGTGAATACTGAAGCAAAGCATTCATGAATGACCTCCCCGACCTCTTCCAAATCATGACGCAAATTGACTCCACAATCTTGGATGAGCCCTACCCTCACTCTGACCATCCTCTTGTTCCTGACATACGCGTAGAACATCTTCGCTTTTACCCACCAAAACTTTTTCATGCCCGCTTCTTGCTCTCCTAGGTTCATTCTTCAGTTCTTTCCTGGTTAACTTGTAACCCTCTAGAGCACTGTCTGATCCTTGCCTCCTCAACCTTAAGAAAACTTCCTTCTCCCTTTTGACTAGATATTCTATATCTCTTGGCACAATGGAAGTATGAAGCTGTAAATGGAAGGGAGCTACATATCCTGTCACTTCCAGCATGGGCTGCAAGTTTCCCCACACCGGGCAGTGATCTAACACAATGTTACTGAACAATGTACTAGGTTGATGTACACAGCTCTACATACTGGGAGGGTAACTGCTCCTGGTTTTCAGATCAATGCACTGGGGTGATGCACAAAGTCCTACATGCTGGGAGGGTAACTGCTCCTGGTTTACAGATCAATGCACTCTGGGGTGTATGCAGCTGTACATGCTGCGAGGGTAAGTGCTCCAGCTTTAGAGCAATTCACTGTTATACACTGCACAGCTCCGGACGGACTGTTGTGGTCTGCACTGTCTGTACAGAGTACTGGGTTGTATTGAGCAGTACTCTAGCCTGGTCTGCAGTGTGTTCCATGCTAAACGGATGTCTCCTCTGTATTATCGTGTCTGATTCTGTGTGGTGGATTGGGCATCTGATATAATTGACCATTTGGGCTTATCTCTCAGCATATTTATTTTATGTTATTATTCTTGTTATTGGCTGCCGTCCCCAAAGTCTGATGTCTCCAGCTAGCCCTATTTCGCTTAGAAGATCCCGTTGATTCGATATTTAAGTGAAGTAATCATCTAATTATAACATGAATATACGTCCTTCTATACCTTAACCTATCAGTTGGTGCTCATATCCCTGAATTCCCATGGACATCATTATCAAGCTCAGAAACAATTGCAAGATGTATGGCTTAAGCTCTACTGTATGTTCCGGCTGTGGGTCCCAATTGGCTCCTTAGTGTATCAAGAGCTGGCATTGTGAAGCCGTGTTTGTTCAGAATTCTTCCTCCCATGGGGCATCTAGGACACCAGACACAATGTTTACGGTTACACAAAGGCCTGACCAAAATAGCCAAAATGTCTGCGCCTACATGGTTCAAAAAGGACTGCCACGTCTGATGAAAAAGTTCAATTTTCTGGTGCATGATAATTGAAAGGAAGAACAGGGGGATGTGCTTCATAACTAACCAACACAAGCCCGAGATTCCTGGGGATGGCCGACACCCATCTCATCAGAATGTTCTTTCTAGCACAAAATGAAAGAATACTAAAGAATTTCTTCCCAAAGATGGGTGATCTGCCAACCCAAGAGGCGGGATATCAGATCTAGCTTGACATCGGTTCCCAAGACCCCCTTCCAAAACACTTGCTATCGGGCCCTAATAGCTACGAGGTTAGTGGCATGACCATAAACAATGAGTATGCAAACCCACATCTGTTTTACATTTGGCCACGCTGGGGACGCTCCTTTCTTAAATTTGGCAAGCCACTCCGATGCCAAATAAACCATGTGGAGTCCATTCAGTTGCATAGCTTGCGTCCCATTGCAAATTGAAATCTTCCAGACATTCTTCCAAATATCTGCCCACTCCTCTGTTGAAGATTCCACCCCCAATTGCTGAACGCAAATTCCACACAGCTGCTCGATGACCGTTGAGACACTACCACCTATCAAATGCTCGAGAGTGCTGACCGAGAGAGTTCCCGTGGACTGAAGCACTTTCACCTCCATATTCGACTTATGGGGACTAACCATTAATGTAGTTTTTTTCTGTATAACATCCCTAATCTCATAGATAGCGCATATTTATGGCTCAGCTGCTCGAAAGACGTCATGCCCACCCCGTCAATTAAGTCTCCCAAACAAAAAAGTCCTCTGGACTCCCAGAGCCAAAAGCCAGAATCCATCAATCCTACAATGGGAGTAAAAGGGGAAGTGTTTTTTTTTTGTAAATTGCCCTCACTTTGTTGCATCATTCTCCACGCTTTAACTGTGTTAAGGACAGTTGGATTTCTGCAATGATCCATAACAGCCCGCAGCTTGTCCATGAACAACAGATTAATGAGGGAGCATTTTGCCTGGGAGGCATTGATGTCCAACCACATTGACCGCGGGTCTTGGCAAATCAAATCAGGCAAATCGGCTAGGAGGGAACTCAATTGGTATTTGTTAAAGTGTGTAAAATCCACATCCCTCAGCTCCCACGGAAACTGCAATTGGGTGAGCTCCATAAGAGGCCGCCTGTGATCACAAATAAAACATTCAAGCCGACTGTAAAGCTCCGTATAGGCTGCCTGGGCAGTATCAAAAGGTGCATTTGCTTGGAATTAAATAAACGGAGGAACACATTCATTTTGACCGGAGATATAGAATGATCCTCCCAGTGCTGAAGGTCCTGCCTTATGTTCTCGAGCAACTGCAGGAAAATAGCTTTATCTAATTGATTGAAGGCTGGAGTGATAAAAAATGCCTAAATACAGGAAACCTCGCTCTGACCATTTGAAAGGGAATCGGATTCCACCTCCAAGATCGGGTACTCGAATAAGACCCAGTCAGGCATGGTCTCCGATTTTATAAAGTTATTTTTATACCCCAAGAAAGATCCAAATACATTAATCACTTGGGGCACAGATATCATCGAGTTAGTTAGAAAGAGAAGAACGTCATCTGCATAAAGTGTGATCTTATACCATCCTGGTCCTACCTCCAGGGCAGTAATATTGTGGTCCCTCCGGATGGGCTCTGCCAACGGCTCAATCACCATTGTAAATAGTAACGGTGAAAGGGGGGCACCCTTGACGGCTGACTCTGCCATTGTCACCCGAGGAGAAAGTGAGGACTGCAGATGCTCGAGATCAGAGCTGAAAATGTGTTGCTGGAAAAGCGCAGCAGGTCAGGCAGCATCCAAGAAGCAGGAGAATCGACGTTTCAGACATGAGCCCTTCTTCAGGGCTAAAGAAGGGCTCATGCCCGAAACGTCGATTCTCCTGCTCCTTGGATGCTGCCTGACCTGCTGCGCTTTTTCCATCAACACATTTTCAATACTGTCACCCACCCGGCAAAAGCATATCCAAGGCCAAACCATTCCAGGACATAATAGAGGTACGGCCACTCCACCTGGTCAAATGTTTTCTCTGCATCCACTACCAAGCCTGGAATCGACCCTTGCTGGCACACCTGAACCATATTAGCACTCTTCTATTATTATTAGATGACCTGTGATCCCTAATAAAACTTATCTGGTCCTATTTCACAATGAAGGGCAAGACCTTCTCTAGCTTCAATGGCAGCATTTTCACAAAAAATATATTAGTCCACATTTAATAATGATAAAGGCTTTTATGAAGTGCAATCCTCGGGAGAATAAAACAAATATCTCCTTCTCTCGGAGAGGATGGGAGGCAGGCCTGACTGTATGAAGAATTGTACATATCCAACATTGGCCCAGTCAGCATGTCTACGAACCCCCTTTAATTCTCACTCTAAAATCCATCTGGGCCCGGTGATTTTCCACTCTGGAGCTGCCTCACGGTCTCCTGCATTTCTTGGCATGTCAGAGGGGCATTTGAAAGAGACACCTGCTCTGAAGATACACCTGGGAGGTCCGGGGTACTAAAAAAGGGCTTCTTTGTCGCCAATCTGTCCTGACTGCCTCTGACTGGAAGAGCCCTGAAAAGAACTACATGAATGCTGCATTAATCTTTCTGGGATTGCAGGCGAATTTAAAAGCACACGTACTAATAGATGTGATAGACTGGGGGCACTCTTCTTTCTGGCCAAGTATGCCAGATATCTACCCGGGTTATCACAATAATCGAATACCCTCTTTTCGGAAATGAAATCGCTATTTTTGCTGTCTGGGTGAGCGCAGCGTTCGGAGTAGCGCGGAGCATTGTAATCTGCTGCAACTTAGTTACAGACGGTCTGTTAAAATACGCTCTGTCAACTGCTGCTCTCCCTTCTACCGCTTCCGAGTCGCCGAGTAAGAAATAATCAAACCCCTTGCATAGGCATTGGCAGTCTGCCAAAGCACCGCCAGATTTCTGGCCCTCCAAATTGATGTACAAAAATTTTTAAATCCCATGAAAAATATTCAATAAGAACGCAAATCTTAGCAGGACTTATACACTTAATGGCAAGGTGCTCGGGAGTGTTGCGGGACAAAGAGACCGTGGAGTGCAGGTTCATAGCTCCTTGAAAGTCGATTCGCAGGTATATACGATAGTGAGAAAGGTGTTTGGTATGCTTTCCTTTATAGGTCAGAGTATTGAGTACAGTAGTTGGGCTGTACTGCGGCTGTACAGGACATTGGTTAGGCCATTGTTGGATATGTTGTGTAATTCTGGTCTCCTTCCTATTGGAAAGATGTTGTGAAACTTGAAAGGTTTCAGAAAAGATTTACAAGGATGTTGCCAGGGTTGGAGGAGTTCAACTACAGGGAGAGACTGAACAAGCTGTTTTCCCTGCAGCGTCATAGCCTGAGGGGTGACCTTATCGAGGTTTACAAAATTATGAGGGGCATGGAGAGGAGAAATAGGTAAAGTCTTTTCCCTGAGGTCGGGGAGTCCAGAACTAGAGGGCATAGGTTTATGGTGAGAGTGGAAAGATATAAACGAGACCCAAGGGTCAACTGTTTCACGCAGAGGGTGGTACGCATATGGAATGATGTGCCAGAGGATGTGGTGGCGGCTGGTACAATTACAACATTTAAGAGGCATTTGGATGGGTATATGAATAGGACGCGTTTGGAGGGATATATGCTGGGTGCTGGCAAGTGGGATTAGATTGGATTGGGACATCTGGTCGGCATTTATGGGTTTGACCGAAGGGTCTGTTTCCATGCTGTACATCTCTACGACTCTATGACTAGCTATTCTTCAGGAGGAAGGTATCCCTGCACCACTGCTGCGAGCCTGTCCCATCTCCACTATCCTAAACCTCCATGTACACTGTCGCATGATCAGAAATGGCTATGTTCCCAATTCTACAAGACAGCACTGAATTTAAAAAGGCCAATAGGGCAAAAACATGTCAATCCTAGTTTGGCATTTATGTGGGTTAGGTTAAAAAGGTGAAGTCCCTACCCTAAGGGTGAACAATCTCCACACATCCACCAAGCCCAGGTCCCTGTTTAGATCCACCAGCTGCCTAGATTGCATGGACATATCGTCGAGAACCTGTAAGACCCTATCCACCTTGGGATCCATATATTGGTTAAAGTCTCCCCCTAAA
The DNA here is from genome assembly GCF_020745735.1 of Hemiscyllium ocellatum. Classification (NCBI taxonomy): domain Eukaryota; kingdom Metazoa; phylum Chordata; class Chondrichthyes; order Orectolobiformes; family Hemiscylliidae; genus Hemiscyllium; species Hemiscyllium ocellatum. The sequence continues at coordinate 1,006,262 of NW_026867726.1, read as the reverse complement.
ATTGCATGATGCCCCCAAGGGCCATCAACCTGGAGAGTGCATCCGTTAATTTGAAGGGTGTACCAGCGGCAATATGGAGGACGGAAAAACTTTGTGCCTGTAAGAGCTGCTCCTTTTTTTTGAGGTATTTTAGATGCTGGAGGTGATTTCCTAGAATTCCAGGAGCAGCACTTAGTTTTATATGCTGTTGCATTGTTTTGGATCTTTGGGGAAAAAGAAACAATGTCAAAACAACAGCAGTTTCAAAAGCCGGAATAACAGACAAAAGAATCACATGGTGAGGACAGTTTCCGGGGGTGGGGAGAGAGAGGGGGGGGAGAGAGAGAGAGAGAGAGAGACAGAGAGAGAGAGAGACAGAGAGAGAGAGACAGACAGAGAGAGAGAGAGAGAGAGAGAGAGAGAGAGAAACAGAGAGAACCTGCACAATTACTGCCTTTGCTGTTTTTGAATTCATGCATTACTGGACATCTGAGTGCGTCTGCAAAAACTAACAAACAGTGAATTTCAGGACTAATCTTGGAGGAAACTGTTTGGGCGAAGTTCACAACACAGAATCAGATCAGTTAATCGTTGCTTTAATTTTGTACAATAGAAAAGCTGCAGTAGTGAGTATAGTGGGTTATTTTTTGATCATATGCTTTTGGAGATAAGTCTCTTGATTAAACTTAAAATAAAAGCCATAGCTATTAACTTAAACTGGTGCAGTGTTTTGTAGAGGAATAAGACGGTGTTATTTTCTGGGTCTGTAAATTGTGAAGGACCAAAACTGGCCTTTGCAGTGATCTGTACTTCTTGTCAGATGTGGGAGTTTAAAGAGAGTTTAAGGGTTACTATGGATTATATCTGCCATAAATGTTGTTGGATGCGAGTCTTACCAGGTCAAATGGATCGGTTGGATAGACAGTTAGAAGCGATGAGGAATTTGCAACAGCAACAGTATGTGATGGATGGTAGTTATAATAAGGGGCAAAGTCTCAGATACAGTCACATAGATGGGTTAACTCCAAGAAGGGTAAGAGAGGTAGGCACCCAGGTAGGCAGGAGTCTTTGGTGGATATACCCATTGCAAACAGGTATGCTGTTTTGGAAAATGTAGGGGGTGATGGATTCTCAGGGGAACGTAGAACGAATAGTCAAGTTTCTGGTATTGTGACTGGCTCTAATGTAACGATTGGTACATCGGCTTCCAAGAGATCACTTGTGTTCGGGGATTCTGTAGTCCGAGGTACAGAGAGACGTTTCTGTGTCCAGTAGAGGAAAAACAGAATGGAGTGTTGTTTCCCTGGTGCCAGAATCAAGAATGTCTCAGCGAGTCTGCAAAACATTCTCACGGAGGAGAGGGTTCACCGAGAGGTCATTGTCCACATTGGACCAACGATATCGGAAGGGAAAAGGTTGAGATTCTGAAGTGAGATTAGAGAGAGTTAGGCAGAAATTTAAAAATAAGTCCTCAAGGGTACCAATATCTGGATTACTCCAGCGCTACGAGCTAGTGAGGGTAGGAATAGGAGGATAGAGCAGATGAATGCATGGCTGAGGAGCTGGTGCATGGGAGAAGGACTCACATTTTTGGATCATTGTAATCTCTTTTGGGGTAGAAGTGACCTATACAAGAAGGACAGATTGCACCTAAATTGGAAGGGGAGTAATTACTGAAAGGGAAATTTGCTAGAACTGTTCAGGAGGATTTAAACTAGTAAGGTGAGGGGGGGCGGGTAATCACGGAGATAGTGAGGACAGAGATCAATCTGAGACTGGTACAGTTGAGAACAGAAGTCAATGAAACAGTCAGGACAGGCAGGGACAATGTAGGAATGATAAATTAAACTGCATGTATTCAACGCAAGGTGCCTAACAGGGAAGGCAGATCAACCCAGGGCATGGTTAGGAACATGGGACTGGGATATCATAGCAATTACAAAAACATGGCTCAGGGATGTGCAGGACTGGCAGCTTAATGTTCCAGGAAGGATAGAAAGGGGCGCAAGAGAGGAGGGGGAGTGGCATTTTTGATAAGGGATCGCCTTACAGCTGTGCTGAGAGAGGATATTCCCGGAAATATATCCAGGGACGTTATTTTTGTGGAACTGAGAAATAAGGAAGAGATGATCACCTTTTTGGGATTGCATTATATACCCCCCAATAGTCAGAGGGAAATTGAGAAACAAACTTGTAAGGATATCTCAGCTATCCGTAAGAATAATAGGGTAGGCATAGAAGAGGATTTTTAACTTTCCAAACATAGACTGGGACTTCCAACATGTTAAAGGTTTAGATGGAGAGGAATTTCTTAAGTGCGTACAAGACAATTTTCAGATTCATTATGTGGATATACCTACTAGAGAAGGTGCAAAACTTGACCTACTCTTGGGAAATATGGCAGAGCAGTTGACTGAGGTGGCAGTGGGGCAGAAATGTGGGGCCAGCGACCATAATTCTATTCATTTTAAAATAGTGATGGAAAAGGATAGACCTGATCTAAAAGTTGAAGTTCTAAATTGGAGAAAGGCCAATTTTGACGGTATTATGCAAGAACTTTCGAAAACTGATTGCAGGCAGATTTTCGCAGGAAAAGGGATGGCTGGAAAATGGGAAGCCTTCAGAAATTAGATAACAAGAATCCAGAGAAAGTATATTCCTGTCAGGGTGAAATGAAAGGCTGGTAGGTATATGGAATGCTGGATAACTAAAGAAATTGACGGTTTGGTCAAGAAAAAGGACGAAGCATATGTCAGGTATAGACAGGATAGATCAAGTGAATCCTTAGAAGAGTACAAGGGAAGTAGGAGCATACGTAAGAGGGAAATCAGGAGGGCCAAAAGGGGACATGAGATAGCTTTTGCAAGTATAATTAAGGAGAATGCAAAGGGTTTTGACAAATATATTAAGGACAAAAAGGCAACTAGAAAGAGAATAGGGCCCCTCAAACATCAGCAAGTCGGCCATTGTGTGGAGCCGCAGAAAAAGAGGGAGATACTAAATTAATATTTTGCATCAGTTTTTACTGTGGAAAAAGGATATGGATGATATAGACTGTAGGGAAATAGATGGTGACATCTTGCAAAATGTCCAGATTACAGAGGAGGAAGTGTTGGATGTCTTGAAACGGGTAAAGGTGGATAAACCCCCAGGTCCTGATCAGGTGCACCCGAGAACTATGTGGGAAGCTAGAGAAGAGATTGCTGGGCCCCTTGCTGAGATATTTGTATAATCACTAGACGCGTGTGAGGTGCCGGAAGACTGGAGGTTGGCAAACGTGGCGCCACTGTTTCAGAAGGGCGGTAAAGACAAACCAGAGTACTATAGACCGGTGAGCCTGACCTCGGTGGTGGGCAACTTGTTGGAGGGGATCCTGAGGGATATCATGTACATGTATTTGGAACGGCAGGACTGATTAGGGATAGCCACCATGGCTTTGTGTGTTGAAGATCATGTCTCACAAACTTGATTGAGCTTTTTGAAGAAGTAACATAGAGAATTGGTGAGGGCAGAGCAGTGGATGTGATCTATTTGGACTTCAGCAAGGCGTTGGACAAGGTTTCCCATGGGAGACTCATTAGCAAGGTTAGATCTCAGGGAATACAGGGGAACTCGCCATTTGAATACAGAACTGACTCAACCGTAGAAGAGAGAGGGTGGTGGAGGAGGGTTGTTTTTCAGACTGGAGGCCTGTGACCAGTGGAGTGCCACAAGGATCTGTGCTGGGTCCACTACTTTTTGGCATTTACATAAATGATTTAGATGAGAGCATAAGAGGCACAGTTAGTAAGTTTGCAGATGACACCAAAATTGCAGGTGTAGTGGACAGCGAAGAGGGTCACCTTAGATTACAACAGGATTTGGACCAATTGAGCCAATTGGCTGAGAAGTGGCAGATGGAGTGGAATGCAGATAAATGCGAGGTGCTGCATTTTGGGAAAGCAAATTTTTGCTGAACTTATACACTTAATGGAAATGTCCTAGGGAGTGTTGCTGAACAAAGAGACCTTGGAGTGCAGGTTCATTGCTCCTTGAAAGTGGAGTCGCAGGGAGATAAGATAATGAATATGGCGGTTCGTATGCTTTCTTTTATTGTTCAGAGAATTGATTACGGAGTTGGGAGGCCATGTTGCAGCTGTACAGTTCATTGTTTAGACCACTGTAATGCGTGTAATTCTTGTATCCTTCCTATCGGAAAGATATTGTGAAACCTGAAAGGGTTCAGAAAAGTTTTACAAGGATGTTGCCAGGTTTGGAGGATTTCAGCTATAGGGAGAGGCTGAACAGTCTGGGGCTGTTTTCTCTGGAGCGTCGGAGGCTGAGAGGAGACCTTATAGAGTTGCACGAAATTATGAGGGGCATGGATAGAGTAAATAGGCAAAGTCATTTCCAGAACTAGAGGGCATAGGTTTAGGGTGAGAAGTGAAAGATATAAAAGAGACCTGAAAGGCAACTTTTCAAGGGTGGTACGTGTATGGAATGAGCTACCAGAGGAAGTGGTGGAGTTTGGTACAATTGCAACATATAAGAGACATTTGGATGGGTATATGAATAAGAAGGGTTTCCAGGGATATGGGCTGGGTGCTGGCAGGTGGCACTAGATTGGGTTGGGATATCTAGTCGGCATGGATGGGTTGGACCGAAGGGTCTGTTTCCATGCTGTACATCTCTATGACTCTATGACTCTCTCCCACGTTCCTCTCTATGTATTAAAGATTTATGGATCAGAAAAAGCTGACATTCTTCCTTAATTTGGACAAACAACTGATATAGAAGGTTCTTCTGAATGAGAATAGCTACTCCTCTACATTTACAATTAAAGGATAAAAATAACACCCAGCCAAACATTCTCTTCTGTAACGTTAAATGGCCCTTATCGATTAGATGTCTTTTTTTCTGGCACCTACGCTACATCGACCCTTTCCTTTCTAAGGCCTGAAAGTATCAATTAGTGAATGACTCTCGTTTAATGTTTCAGGTGCACCATTTAAACGAGCGATTAGCCATAACCATCCGACACAGCCCGTGACCCCACTGTGAGGAAGGTCCCCTTTTATTGCGCACTGCGAGAAAGTAGTAAACAGTTCATATAAACTTGAAAATACAACTGCAAAAACTACCAACTCAAAACTCGTAACAACTCCTTGTACAATGAACCAACATATAACACAAATAAGAGGTGATTCTCCCTCCTTCCCCACAGGGACCGCTCATACTACCCACTAATCCCCCTTGGCTCCGACTAGCTGAAGCTGCTCGCCAAAACCCAGACAAAACAAACTTTAAAAAGTTACATGTTTCTTACAACAAGAAAATTAGAAGGGGGTACTCAACCCGTCCCATCCATATCCAAGGCAGTCCTGGTTTAAAAAAAAGTAACCCTCCATCACCACCCCCTCACCTCCCCCCGAACACTCCCCCCATTCCGTACTAAGAGAAACAAAAAGGAAATTAGCGATAAAAGGATTAATGAGAGGGGAGGAAGAAAGGAGAAAATAGAGAAAGAAAAATGAATGGGACCCCCACATATTAAAAAAAACACAAACCAGTAAAACGAGGCAAACCACAGAGGAAACAAAGATAAAATTATTGTTCATACTATTTGAGCCAGCCAATCTATCTTAAGGTGTCCAGGAAGTCCTTTGCATTTTCTAGTGAGTCAAAATTAAACTCTGACCCTTCGTAGTTGAAACGTAATATTGTCGGGTATCTTACAGTATACTGAATATTGAATTCCCTCAGCCTCTTTTTTACACGATCAAAGGCCTGCCTCGTGTGGACCATGGCAATAGAAAGGTCCTGGAAAAAAAACATAATTCGTGAGCTTTTGGATATAAGAGCCGGTGGATCCTTCCCCTGTGCTAGAGACCCATTTGTTTCTCTCCATAGTGCTGGATTTGCACAAGGACTGGGCGGGAGTGCTGGTCTCACCCGTGCTTGTGCACTGTGACCTGGTGGGCCTGCTCGGACTGCACCCGGCCCGTCTCGCATTCCAGCTTCAAAAAACTACCGAAGCCATTGCTCCAAAAACTGATGGGCTGGCCTTCTTCTTCCCGTCCCGCCAGCCCGATCAGGCAGATATTCTTATGATGGCCTCGATTTTCAATGTCGACCTGCTCCCTCCACGCCCGGTACCCTCCATCCCAAGGTTTGGACCCGACCTGCTGAGGATTGCACTGCAGTTTCAGAGGACACAGTCCGCTGCTCATCCTCCATGACATGTGTCTGAGACGCTTCTGCAGCATGGCTGAGATCGGTTCCAGCCTGGTCTGGGTCTCCTTCATCTCTTAATCAATCTTCTCTGGGAGTTTTACGTACTCCATGACCAAGCTCTGCTCTAATGGTAAGTCCCCTGCCGGGTTCGCAGAGGCCGACGCCACGGCCGCGGGTGTATCCGTGGCTGCAGGGCAGTGCCTGCTAGTTGCGATCCACGTGGTCCTTTATCCTTAGTCCTTTTCTTTACTCACTTCAACTGACATACAGCAATACAGGGGGTCAGTATTTTTTACCACAATGGGTAAGAAAGAGAATGTGAATGCATCACTTTGGCTGGGTTCTGCTGTAGAGCTGAGCAGGGCAAACCTACTGGGTCGCCAATATCTTGGATCTCCCCGAAAATAAATCACCTTTAATGACTTTTTTAAAGATATTGCCGTTGGTCACCTCACAACTGTTAAGAAGTACATGGACCAGCATCAGACTCTCACAACATTCCCAGTTACAGGCTGCATGTAGGAATGTGGGAATAGTGTATATCGTGCTGTATTTCTGATGGTGCAGAATATCTCCTTCCCTGATTGTATGATTGTGGAAGGGTGGTCATTGAGCAGCCTAAGGCAAAAATTGCTGGATACTGAAAACACGTATTAATTAAGGTTATACAACTCAACTGCAATAGCTTCCCAAAGTATGTCATTGTGAAAGTAAACGAAAAATAGCCGTTTATTACAATCTGAAACCAGAGAATGGAGAATGGAAAACAGGGAAATGGCGGAACTGTGAAACACGTTCTTCAATTCTGTCTTCACAGAAGAAAACATCAACACAACAAAACAAAAACTTCCGGAACGACTAGGAAACCCATGTCAGGTGAAAAAAAGAATAGCATGAAATTAGTAAGTGCATGGTTTTGTAGAAAATATTAGGGCTCAAAGTAATGAACATAGACAACGTCAGCATAAATTTATGAAATGGGAATCATATTTGAGATACTGGCTAGTTAGTTAATTATGGTGAAGCAATGGATGTAATGTATTTGAATTTTTGGAACGTTTATCGGTAAAGTCGCAAAATTAATGAACAGCATCACATCTTATGGAACTGGGGCTTATGTATGGACATGGCCTTAGTACGGCATGATTGGCAGGAAACAATGAATAGTATATTTTGATATCGACTTTGAGCTTACACTCAGGTGTATTTTACAGTTAAATACAAGACATTTGTGCATCAAACTGGCACCGTTTTAAATAATTTGAAGACTGAATATTGAAAAACATTAAAGGGAGAGCTGGAAGAAATTCCATGGGTCATGAGTCAGCTCCTTACTGTCGGTGACACCTGCATCTACCACCACTGGACACCAGCTTCATCACCATCTACACCAGAGGCCACCAACATCGTAGTTGCTGATCCTCAGGTGCCATCTTTGCCGCTGGGCCAATACTCTTCCATTACCATCTTGTCGCCCCCATTGCCAGACCCTCCAATGTCAGAGACAAGCCTCTTACTGTTGTGCCACTTCATCGATGTTTCCATGATGCCCTTCCATCGTCTACTTCATCAGCACCAACGCACCACCCAATCAAAACGAAGTCCCCTATTCTCTGCCATCACCTTTTTCTACTGGGCCTACCTCACACTCATTACCTCTGCTGATGTAGCAGTCGCCAATTCCAGGTCATGTGCTTACTCCGGAAAAGTAAATAGGGACACACTCTCCTCTGCACTGGGCCCAGCTCAAGGTCCATACACGGTGCTCCACTTGAGACCTCTCGAGGGCCATGCCCTGAGTTCATTGAAAGTCTGCATGTTTGGGCTGTCGTTGCTGCTGATGCTGTTCAAGCTACAAAGTCAGTAAGTTACAGAAAGAAAAGAGAGGGGAGAAAATAAGGGAAAAGCACGTCAGCGTGTACAAGCCTAGCAAAGGAGCCAGAAACACCGGAATAAAAGGACCCTTTTATCAGAGACGAAGGCTCATGGCGTATCACAGGGATCGGGGATTGGGCCCCAACTATTTCTAACACACATCCAACATTTGATTGAGGGAACCAAATGCAATATTTCCCAGCCTGCTGACAGCACTAAACCATGTTGGATTGTCAGTTGGTGAGGAGGATGTAGAAAAGCTTCAAATTGATTTAGATAAGCGGAGTGAATGTTAGGCAGATGTAGACCAGTATGAGTAGACGGTGTGTAATTCGTTGGATAAATAAACAGCAGCCGACCATTTGAAAATGGATTGGTTCTAAAATGTTGATTTATAAATGGACTTATGTTACGTTATTTGTTTCTGTCTGCGCAGCCTCCGATGTCCATGTAGGGCAGTGAGTTTTCAATCCAGAATTCAATACTGGGAATGGCATTGGCACGCTGACCAGTGTATATAGGCACAGCAAGTGGGGATCTGTAACATTGAAAATGATCTGGATCTCCCTGTACACCAGTCACTGAAAGCAGCAGTGCAGGAACAGAAAGCAGTTAGTAAGATAAATAATGTGTTGACCTTCATTACGTAGAGGGAAGGATTGCGAGGATGTTTCAGGAGAAGAGTGAAAGTAATAGGGTGGTTGTTATGGGGGACTTTAACTCTCCAGATATTGACTGGGAAAGCTATAGCTCGAGTACGTTAGATGGGTCGGTGTTTGTCCAATGTGTGCAGGAGGGTTTCCTGACACAATATGTAGACAGGCCACCAAGAGGTGAGGCCATACTGGATTTGGTTCTGGGTAACGAACAGGCCAGGTGTTAGAATTGGAGGTAGGTGAGCACTTTGGGGACAATTCGGTGACTTTTACTCTAACAATGGAGAGTGATAAGTGTGCACTACAGGGCAAGAGTTATAGCTGGGGGCAGGGAAATTATGATGCGGTGAGGCATGACTTAGGATGCGTGGCTTGGAAAAGTAGGCTTCAAGGGAAGGGTGCAATCCATATGTGGAGCATGTTCAAGGAGCAACGATTGAGTGTCCTTGATAAGTATGTACCTGTCAGTCAGGGAGGAAAGGGTCATGTGAGGGAGACGTGGTTTAATAAGGAATTGGAATCCCTTGTAAAAGGGAAGAGGGCGGCCTATGTAAAGATGAGGCGTGAAGGTTCAATTGGGGCGATTGAGAGTTGTAAGGTAGCCAGGAAGGATCTAAAGACAGAGCTAAGAGCAGCAAGGAGGGGCATGAAAAGTCCTTGGTTGGTAGGATTAGGGAAAAACCAAGGCTTTCTATAGGTGTGTCAGGAATAAAAGAATGACTAGGGTAGGAATAAGTCCAGTCAAAGATAGTAGTATGAAGTTGCATGTGGAGGCTAAAGAAATTGGGGAGAGACTGAATGAACACTGTTCGTCAGTATTCACTCAGGAACAGGACATTGTTGCCAATGTGAATATTGAGTCACAATTAATTATAATGGATGTCTTTGAGGTATGTAGTGAAGAGGGGCTGGAAATTCTGGAAAGGGTGAAATTAGCTAAGTCCCCTAGGCCTGATGACATTTATCCTGGGATTCTCTGGGAAGCAAGGGAGGAGATTGAAGAGCCATTGGCCTTGATTTTTATGTCCTCATTGTCTACAGGAATAATGCCAGAAGACTGGAAGATAGCAACTGCGGTTCCCTTGTTCAAGAAGGGGAGTAGAGATAACCCTAGTAAATATAGGCTGTTGAGTCTCACTTATGTTGTGGGCAAAGTCTTAGGGAAAATTGTAAGGGATAGGATTTATGAACATCTGGATAGGAATAATGTCATCAAGGATAGTCAGCATGATTTTATGAAGGGCAGGTCGTGCCTCACAAACCTTATTGAATTCTTTGAGAAGGTGACTAAGGAGTTGGACGAGGGTTAAGCAGTAGATGTGGCGTATATGGGTTATAGTAAGGCGTTTGATAAGGTTCCCCATGGTAGGCTACTGCAAAAAATACGGAGGTATGGCATTCAGGGTGAATTGGAGGTTTGGATTAGGAATTGGGTGGCTGGAAGAAGACAGAGGGTAGTAGTTGATGGTAAAGCTTCATCTTGGAGTGCAGTTATCAGCGGTGTTCCGCAAGGATCTGTTTTAGGACCACTGCTGTTTGTCATTTTTGTAAATGATCTGGAGGAGGGGCTAGAAGGTTGGGTGAGCAACTTTGCAGATGATATGAAAGTCGCTGTTGTTGTTGACAGTGAGGAAGGATGTGGCAGGTTACAGCGGGATGTAGATAAGCTGCAGAGCTGGGCAGAAGGGTGGCAAATGGAGTTCAATGTAGGTAAGTGTGAAGTGATTCACTTTGGAAAGAGTAACAAGAAGATGGTGTACTGCACTAATAGTCGGATACTTGGTAGTGAGGATGAGCAGAGGGATCTTGGTGTCCATGTACACAGATCTCTGAAAGTTGCCACCCAGGTAAATAGTGCTTTGAAGAAGGCATATGGCGTACTGGCGTTTATTGGTAGAGGAATTGAATTCCGGAGTCCTGAGGTCATGTTGCAGTTGTATAAGACTGTAGTGCGGCCGCATCTTGAGTATTGTGTGCAGTTTTGGTCTCCAGACTATAGGAAGGATGTGGTGGCACTGGAACGGGTGCGGAGGAGGTTTACCAGGATGCTCCCTGGTATGGTAGGAAGATCGTATGAGGAAAGGCTGAGGCACTTGGGTCTGTTTTCACTGGAGAAAAGAAGGTTTGGGGTGATTTGATAGAGGTGTACAAGATGATTACGGGTTTAGATAGGATTGACCATGAGAACCTTTTTCCATGTATGGAGTCAGATATTACGAGGAGGCATAGCTTTAAATTAAGGGGTGGTAGGTATAGGACTGATGTTAGGGGTAGATTCTTTACTCAGCGAGTCATGAAATGCCCTGCCAGTAACAGTGGTGGACTCTCCCTCCTTATGGGCATTTAAACGGGCATTGGATAGGCATATGGAGGATCCTGGGCTAATGTAGGTTATGTGGGCATGGATCGGCGCAACATCGAGGGCCGAAGGGCCTGTACTGCGCTGTGTTTTTCTATGTTCTATGTTCTATTTCAGGGAGATTTGTGTCCAGGAGTAAGGTTGTCTTACTGCAGCTGTACAGGGCGTTGGTGTGACCCCATCTCGAACATTGTATAGTATTGTGTGTAGTTTTGGTCTCCTTATCTCATAAAGGACAAAGCTGACATTGAGGGAGAGCAGTGAAGGATGACCAGACTGATCTCTGGGATGACAGGCTTGATGTCGGAGAAGGGATTGACGCGACTCGGTCTGTATTCCATGGTGTTTAGGAGTGAGATATATAAAACTCTGACAGGGTGAGACAGATTGGAAGCACGGATTATAATTCCCCTGGCTGAGATGTCTAACACCACGGGCCACAGTATTAGCTGCAGACTGGCCACACTGCATTGAGATGAGAATAAATGTCTACACTCACAGACTGGTGAACCTAGGGAATTCTCTCCCAGATCAGGCTGGGGAAACCAAGGCACTGATTATACGCAAGGATTTCTAGACAGTAAAAGGTGGCGACAGCAGGCTTATGGTGTGGAGAATAAACGATCAGCTGTCATTTTATTGAATGGGGTAGGATATTCTACTACTATATTTCCTATTTTATATTTTTTCGATGGTTAATCATGTTGCTGGATATGTATATTGTTTGGGAAAACGGCATTGAGCTGGAATGGGGAAGGCTCAATGTGTTGATTGGCCTACACATTGCCTGATGTTTCTCTGCAGTCTGTGGAAAAGCTCTGTCAATGTCGTCAGAAGCTCTCAGATGTTAAGAAGGAGGTTTCTGCTGGGACAACAGGACTGTGTTTCCCAATCTCTTTTGCAATACTAATGTTGGTGTCGAGTGTTCTGTCCAAGTTTATCCTTTAAGACTTCAGAGCAGTTTGATGTTATTGAGTGTCTTCCTTGGCCAATTTAGAGACCGTTGAAGAGTGTATCACATGTCTGTGTGTTCGGAGTCAGTTTTAGGCCAGACAAGGAAAGCACGGGAGATTCACTTCCTCAAAGTACATTGGAGAAGGCAATTGGAGTTTGCAAATTGGCTACAAGGTCACTACTACTGACCAGATTTACAAACTCGATGTTTTATTAATTGTTTTTTTTTTGAACTTCCACCAGCTTCCAGAGCATTGGCCTGGTCTGTATTAGTAATCCAGTGACATTTCCACAGCAGCACCATCTCCACATGGGGACCTATCAGAAACCACACTTAGAAGGGTATTTCTGTGCTGCTTGACAGATCTGTCGGAGATGACTCCCTTTGGTTTGAATATCGTGATGGGACAGACGGGGTGGTAATGGGTCAGATTGTAATTATTGTCCTCTTAGGAGCCTGGACTTAGCCGAGTAATTTTCCATATTGCCAGGGAGATGTCAGAGTTGGAGCTGGAATGAAACAGCTTCCCCTTGTTATGCAGCACAAGTCTTCAGTCCTATTGCAGGAATGGGGTCAGGACCCATTGCCTTATGTACTGTGTTCAGGTGTTTCTTCATGTCACGTGCATCCAATCTATTCGGTTAAAGACTGGCATCTGTGATTCTGTGGGAATCATGGCGAGAATGAGATGGATCAGCAAAACACGCTTCTGGCTGACGGTGTGTAGATATTACATTCATGTTTTTTACACAGATGTACACAACTATTCCGTTATTTTGGATGGGAATATTTCAGGAATCCTCTCCGCAGTAAATTGTTTAATGTTCATCGACCTTTATCCCTGGATGTGGCAGCACTGCAGAGCTTAGATCTGATCTGTTTGAATTGGGATCAATTCTACCTCTCCATCAGATGTCAGTTCCTCTGTTTGGAGTATAACCAATCCAGTGCGATAGCTTTGACGAGTTATCATCAAGTTTAGGTACACATGGTTCATACGCTGGTATGTTCACACGCTCTTGCCACTTAACTGTCTATTGGCTTGATGGTAAATAGTAGAGACTGTGGGATTATCCTGGGGAAAAATAAGTTACAGACTATGATTGAAAAAATATCTGCTTCTGCTGCTTGCTGTGGTTTTCGCATCACATGTTTTAACCCGTTTTATCTGTAATATCTGCGATTTAATTCTTCCAGTGACCCTTCTACAAAGCTCTCAGTCTGTCCAGCAATTTTTGCATTTATATATCAGTAACCATAACTATTTGCTGACTCGAACATTTGTGCTGGTCCTATTCATTTCAGGAGAAATTCTGCAGGTCGGCAGCATCTGCAGAGACAGAGAAACAGAGTTAGTGTTT